>NC_052679.1:8712278-8747278 GCF_016802725.1 Solenopsis invicta | reverse complement strand
GAGGTCATCTTTATTAATAACATCACTATATGCTTTGTTAGCCATAAAGTATAGGAGTTATGAGAACATTTTCGACGACGAGAACACCACATTTTTTATATCAGTGTTATTCAAAATTGGTCTCAAAAGTGACACAGTGTGTCACATCAATCTTTCTCCTATTCTTCTCTTTATACCTGTAAACATTTATCTTTCATCTTCGGGAAATGCAATAGTTATTTAAGGCTGCTTCACTTGTGCCAAGAGTTTCCCTTATTTCAATTGGTGCTACGTTAACGTAAAGCAGCTCTTAATACTTTTGTATGAAAGAATTGTATAATGGAGAAATGTATAATGGAGAATTAAAAAAGCATTAAATGCGACTAAAAGATGACATCATGTTGTCTGTGATTCTGATAATGCTAAATCAATAATGCTTCAGCAATTAATACTATTTTTTGAAGTTATAAATCATTTTTAAACATGTCATTTATGTCTATTCCTCATAAATCGTAAATTAATAAAAATCGTAAATTAATAAAAATTATTAATGATATTCGATTCTTAATACCAATAAAACTAATATCAGCAAACACCAAGTTACATGTAATGAAAATGTTAGTTGTAATTTCTCACTTAACAACGTAATTGTTATATAATACACTCGTTATGTATAGTATAACAGTTACATTGTTGAGTGGAAAATTACAACTAACATTTGCATTACATGTAACTTAATTGGTGTTTGCTGGAATGTTACTATTTTTATGAGTTTTATTAAATGTGTCATTTAGATTTCGCACGTGTAAAATTACGTTCTGATAAATAAACGCAGTCTTGATTTACGACGTGATAATTACGACGAAATTACTGTTTCGTGAGTCATACCGCGCTTACTTACGCGTCGAGTATGTCGTCTTTCTCACTTTTATATCATGTAAAATATCAAAGTACCTTACAATTTTTTATGTTGTTGAAGCTTATTCTGATTATTTGTTCCATTTATTGTCCTTTATTTGCCAGAAATAAAAAATGCAATTTTGATGCAATACCATTTGCAAATCGAGACCACTCGCGCATGACATATGACTCTTTTCACAAAATTATTATTTAAAAAGACACAAACATGCGAACGTTGCATGGAATGCCAATAAAAGACTATGTAAAATATAGCAAATACTTGAAAATCTATATCTATAATTATATTAAAAATGTATGTTTTTCTTTGCATATAAAAGAAACGTTTTATTTAACATTTTTATAAGAAATAAAAAACATATATTTTTTTTACATACATATCTTAATAAATTTCTTTAGAGGATGCTAAAGTACTACATTACCGACATTTACATTGCACTAAATATCTTCGAATTGGCGTTACAAAATCACAAAAACTTTTTTTTAGAATTGAAATACGTGTAAAACGATAACGTGTTCTGGTCAATTTTACAAGAAAATCAAATAAAAATGATTAAATCATTAAAAATTCATTCGTATAACCGTTGCTTAAGGTTAACTTTATCTTAATACAGAAGTTGTGTAGCTCGTGCGTACAAAATGATAGTAGAGCGCTCTTCAGAAAACATACACGAATAACACTGACTGTGTGAAATTACGACTAAACGCCTAACAAAAAAGATATGCCAATGTGCTTTTATCACATGCATATTTCGCTCAGCGAAGCTGAATTGTCATAAACAAAGCAGTATGGGACCCAGCGGTAGTTGATAGGTTTTTTCGCAGATAGTGAAATAATCGAAAAACAAAGACAGATCTATGCGATGAACAAAGAGCGATAGCCTGGTCTCGCTCGAAAAATAATCTGCAGTGATTTGCAGTACCAACGTCGAGGAAGATTCTTCTGTTACTTTAGCATCCTCTTAATACTTATTAATAATAATTGATATTTTTGTTGAAGGAAATTTCAATGCTTGTTTGACATACACACATCGTAACAAAAACTGTTACATCATTTTGCTCTTGGCACATTTGAAATTAGCACTTATTGCACGTCAAAATTGAAGTGCGTTTGATACTTGCTATTACAAATTGTAATAATTGATGAGTGATATGACAAACATTGATCGTCTTTAGATTTAAATCGGTTGTCAGTTATGTAATTAATACGCTGACGAACAAATTACCTTCGGCGATTACAAAGTATTACTGCGCATGTTTATCGAAACGATTTGCAGCTATTTTATTATTAAGCCATCAATTATCGCTGCATGCCCACAAAAAAGTGTCATATCACAAGGAACTTTTTATTTGACAATGTTGTCGCCCGTTAATGGTCTCATTGGCCTGTCCGTCGACCCTGATCATCATCCCGAGCATTGTCCGCTTCCTCGTCCAAATTTATTGCTTGCTCCGAAATCGAAAGCATAACACAATTACAAACGTAATACTTAAAGTTCCTTTCTTTGCACATTATAGATATTTACATACTTTCTATATATAAAATATACTTTACATTTCATTAATCATCAGTCTTTTTTTAAGAAAAAAAGTCTAAAAATGTAGCATATTTGTACATTAATTTTACAAAGTTTTATTAATTTGTGCGTACCTTTAATGTATTTTATTTTTAGTATAATTAAAAATTAATTTTTTTTTTGATAATTAGGGAAATCAAAAAATTATTTTAGAAATATGAAATTAGTTTTACATTAATTGTCAATGTTAGTTACAAACGCCGTCCATCTAACAATAAGTGCAACGCAACATGCCTAAGAGGTACATACATTCTTTCCATGCACCGCGGGGTGTCCGCGTGAATCACATGTGAGCTATTAAAAACCAGTGCTTCTCAATGAGCATATTTTTCGAGTGTTCTTTAAACATTTCGCCAAGCTTTTATTGCGCAAAGCAACACCCTGCGATCTTATTCGTTTCGATGGAAACGATTCCTATTACGTGCGGAGGAACCTCGTACATCGCGCCGGAACGATGGCCGTTTCATGGAACACGGTCAGTGAATATAGCTGGAAATTCATCGAAATTCTCGTGTTCCGCGATCGTCAAGGATCCCGATTGTCGTCGCGCGCTGTATGCTTTCGCCGGCTTACGACCAGTTTCTACCTTCCGCAAGCTGTACCTCTTATTATCTGAAGGGTTGTAACTGCTTCCCCTAACGTCAATATTGGCCGACAGTGCGTTTTCATAGCCTGACCGCAAAACTCGAAAATGTGAGCTTAAAAGTATAATACCTTAATTAATTCTTAGTGTGAAAAGTTAGTTTAATTGATTCTTAGTGTAAAAAATGTAAATGGTTAAGTTGGCATGAATGAATTAAATCTTTTTTTGTACAACTAAATGTTGAATCAACTCAATGTTTAATTGATTGTATCAGATTAAATATTTTGATTTTTTAATAAATTTTTTTTCTCAGTGTAAGATTTCTGTGTTAATTTTATTAGTTGAAACCTTTTCTAATAAATGCAAAATTAATCTTCCATTAAAAATTACTGTTACCAACACTTCTTGCTTAGCAAATTATTTGTGTTATTAACATTCCAGAAATTTAATGTGGAAATTCCGACATCTTGTAACGATACGCCCCTCCACCGTCCGTGCGCCTCCGTTCCGTCCACCGAACACCGAACGCCGAGTGCGGTCGAGGGCCACGTGCGCGCACGACAGCGCACGACCGAACTTCGCCGTGCGACCACGCGGCGACACGCGCGCCGACCGTGGCGTTCCGTAACGCTTCCACTCCGGCTCAACCGACCGAACGCGCGGATTGGCTTGCTCAGCCGCGCGTTCGGATATATAAGCCGGCAGTGGGAACGCACAAGTCAGATCCGTCCGACTATCCGACCCGTCCACAGACCGAGCATTCTCGATCGCTCCTTAAAGACGAGCATTCTCGTCGCACTCCGATATCCTCGACGGGCATTCCCGTCGCTATCCTCGGCCGAGTATCCTCGACCAGTCATCTCAGATATCCTCGACGAGCATTCTCGTCGTCATCACCGGCCGAGCATTCTCGTCGTCATCACCGGCCGAGCATTCTCGACCAATCACGTCCGAGATCCTCGACGAGCATTCTCGTCATCATCACCGGCCGAGCATTCTCGACCAATCACGTCCGAGATCCTCGACGAGCATTCTCGTCATCATCACCGGCCGAGCATTCTCGACCAATCACCGTCGTCCTCGAATACCGTTACCGTCGAACCGACAAACTTCGTAACCCATATCGGCAGGGCACAAGCAACCTTTCGATCGAGCGCCCCACTTGCACGGGGCGCGCTCGGGCGAATCGCGGCGGCGACCGCGCCGGCAACGACCCGCATTTGCGCACACGCTTACACGACCGCGTTAGCCAATCCCGCCGCGCCCCGCGACTCCCCGACCGTACGGGCAAGCCGCCCGCCTAACTTCTTAGCTTAGCCGAAAAACTTTGTACATAGATAGTTCTAGCATTAGATATAAACCGCGCCGCGTAACTGGTAAGCCGAGTACCAGCCATATTGTTACCTCTATCGGTATCGCTTTGCGATCTCTCTGTTATTAGCGCGATTCATTATCTTTTATTTTCATATCTCTCTATTTTGTTAGTTCTTTTATTTCCGTTCCTGTTCATTCTGTCAACTCTTTTTGCAACTGATATTATCAATAAAGCATCCACTGTCTTTTGCTACGTAAAACACTGGGTATAGTCATTGCGGACACCTGACCAACCGACGAGCCTTATCCGGTCCGATCCCGAAGTTCCCGCACCGCACCGAACCGACCGAAACCGCGTACCGTTACAATCTATATCTAACAAGCTAAAATTATCTTGAATTACTTGTTAAGAAGAAAGTTCAAAAGAAAATTGCGTGATGTCAAAGGAGACATAATTTCGTTTTAAACGGAACCAATTCTTGTTTGAAATGTTTTTTTTTGTAGAAGCAGTAGTTAAAGAAGAATTTAAGATTGTTAACTCTTACAAGTTGCAAATAAAGAATATTATTCTGTATGTTATTTTAGACTTGGTTTGCGATGATTCACAAACCAAGTCTAAAATTCAAAACCTAGATATAGGTTTTGAATTTCAGCGTGACACAGTCGTGTTTTAGTATATTTGCAGTATATTTGCAGTATATTTACAGTATATTTGAATAAGATATAAATGTTATTGTTGAAAATATTTTTTTATTGTGGTTTGTTAAACCGTAGTGTTAAAGAAAATCGGCTGTTCGCGCAAACGTTTTGAACGATCCAACATGAGCTACTACAAGACATGTAGGGCAGAACGAAAGATACCCAGATAGCCAAATGATTGCAAATTGTCGGCAACTTGCCACAAATATCGCTCATAAGTTGTCAGCAAACCAACAGAAGGGGGTATCCTCTTTTCAGTATGTTTTTGTCAGTAACAATTTTCAAAATATAATAATGGCAAGTTTCCAACAATCTATTGGCAATAGACCTTAAACTCAGTTTTCAGCAACTTGCTGGCAACTGGCGCGCAACACGTCAGGAATCCTTAAAATGTAAACAATGGGTAGGAAACAAGTGTTGCTGTTAGGTTGCCCTCGAATTGCAGACAATGCAAGAAACTTGTAGAAAATCCGTCGGCAATCTGGTGATAACGATTTTCAGCAATTTGTGAACAACTGACGTACAACATATTGTGTTTTTAAATTGCCATCATGTTATAAACAACAGGTAAAAAGATTTTTAATCCTTTTTATTATATCCCTTCTATAAATACCATATACCCTAGTAGCAATTTTCTGCAAGACTGCTGTAAATCTTGCAGTAAATTCTTAAAGATTCTGCCAGTCAAATTCTTGCAAGATATTTGTATATATATATCTGCTGCATGATTTGTAAAATTCTTTCATCAGAATATTTTAGTATAGTCTTAAAATGGATTATAAACGGATTAAATTTGAATTAAACATCTCATTTATGTACAAGATTAAATAACAATACAAATTGTTATTTACATGTAAAAATATAAAATTTTATGTGGAACAGCGTTCCACATATACGTCATGTTTAAAAAAAATAAGAGTGAGCATTCGTCTCGAGGTTACATCACGGACCTCATAAGAATCTCACTGGAGTATGAGCTGAGAAGTCGGCTGCGGTGGCGCCTAGATATAACGCCTGTGGCCGCACTCGAATCACGAGAAGATCTTCCGTGGCGTGGCCACCTAGCGGTGGCAGCAGATTTTTCTGCTGCTGATTAAGCAGAATCTGTACAATATCTGTACAAGATCTGCGCGCTATTTCTGTTGTAAGAAACTTACAGAAATCTGCAGATCATATTTGTGCAATATTTGCACAAGATCTGCGCGCTACTTCTGTTAAAAGAATCTTACGTCATTCTGCTGAAAAACTTTGCTAGACTGCTTATAGATTGTAGTTGCGGGAAGAATCTGCTTCAAGATAGCGCAATATCTGTACCAAGTTTCTGCAAGCAGTTCATATACAAGTACAGTGCACGAATATTGAAGCAGTCTGCTAGCAATCTGCCAGCTCTTTTGGGAATAATCTTCTGCACATCTGACTCAATTCTACTGCAATTAACTGCACGCAGATTCTGTCTTGCAGAAAATATCAGAAAATGCTACTGGGGTAGATCTTGTTACAAAATCTGTGTCATATCAAGACTTATGTTCAACAGATAAAGCAGATCGGTGAGCGCTTAGTGAGTTAAGAGCAAAACTATGTTCCAAAACTCATAAAAAAAAGTGTTGCAACCTTTTAGCTCATGACTGTACGAGGTGTGTTCAAAAAGTATCGCGAATTTTGAATTTTCGCGGGTTACGTATATTCGAATTTCGATCTTTTTGTGGCGTTATGTTGGTACTCATGTCTCTCACTTATGCCGACAAGCTCGGCCATTTTGAATGTTCACTTAATTGTTGACAGCTGCTTTGCTTGCACGTGTTTTGGATCGTCTTCGATTTTTACCTATTCAAAAAAATGGATCAAAGAACCTGTATCAAATTTTGTGTGAAAAACGAAATTAAGTGCGCGGATGCATTCCGAATGTTGACTGTGGCATACGGAGAAGCTACCTTGGACCGAAGCAACGTTTATCGGTGGTACAAAATGTTCTCAGAAGGCCGAGAAGATGTGAACGACGAAGAGCGTGCCGGACGCCCGAGCACTTCAACAACAGACGAAAAAATTAATGAAGTGGAGAAAATGGTATTGGCCAATCGTCGAATCACCGTTAGAGAAGTTGCTGAGGACCTAAACATATCGATTGGCTCGTGCCATTCGATTTTTATCAATGATTTGGGCATGAGACGGGTCGCCGCGAAATTCGTACCAAAATTGCTCAATTGCGACCAAAAACAGCATCGCATGAACATTGCTAATGAGATGTTGGACTCTGTCCGCGACGACCCAAATTTGCTCCAGAGGGTCATAACTGGTGACGAATCGTGGGTTTATGGTTATGACGTGGAAACCAAAGCTCAATCATCTCAATGGAAGCTGCCGCACGAACCAAGACCGAAAAAAGCGCGCCAAGTTCGGTCGAATGTGAAAGTTTTGCTGACAGTTTTCTTCGATTGCAGGGGCGTGGTGCATCATGAGTTCTTGCCACAGGGTAGAACGGTCAATAAGGAATATTACCTGCAAGTTATGCGCAATTTGCGCGAAGCAATCCGCCAGAAACGCCCGGATTTGTGGAAGAACAAAAATTGGCTTTTGCACCACGGTAACGCCCCTGCTCACACATCGTTGCTTGTGCGCGACTTTTTGGCCAAAAACAACACACTAATGATGCCGCAGCCACCGTATTCCCCAGATCTGGCCCCCTGTGACTTTTTCTTGTTCCCTAAACTGAAGAGGCCCATGAAAGGACGACGTTACGCTACGCTTGACGAGATAAAGACGGCATCGAAGGAGGAGCTGAACAAGATAAAAAAAAAATGATTTTTTGAAGTGCTTCGAAGATTGGAAAAACCGTTGGCACAAGTGTATAATATCTCATGGGGATTACTTTGAAGGGGACAAAATAGATATTCATGAATAAATAAATAATTTTTGAAAAAACACAAAATTCGCGATACTTTTTGAACACACCTCGTACATACGCACACTGACGGAATCGGTATCCCTCCGCGAGCGACACGCGGCTTCTACACATATACGCGAAGCGTCCACATACATACGTACTAGTTTTTCCCTTCCATGCTACTAGTGTGGCTGCTAAAAGTCGAAAATGCATTGCTGACACTGGGCCATTTTGAATTTTCACTAGTTTTATGAAACACACAACGACAAATGATGTACATTCATAATAAGAGTAAAAAAGTAGGTTAGGCGATGCATGCGCAAGTATGCTTCGCTTCAATTGGTCGCTTAGGTATTGGCGTTTACGTGCACTTCTCTCACTCAATAATAATGCACATCATTGTCAACTAAATGCTGAAAACTTTTCAGTAATTATTATTATAGTAGAGTTGCTATTCGGTTGCCGACATGTTGCTCACAACTTATGAATAAAAGTAATACTCGCATGTTTCTGTTAACTTTATATTACCATTCGGTTGCCAACACGTTGCTCACAACTCATGAATGATAATCGTTGTTCACATATTGCTATCAGATTGCTATAAACATTGGTTGCAACAATTGTTCTACCGTTGTTTGACAATAAAACTCAGCATATTAATACTGAATTAACAAAAACATTTTTGTTTCATTAAATTATAGGCAACATAATAGCAATTGACAAGCAACTTAATTTCTGCAATTATTTGATTTAGATTGAGTATTCACGTTTGGCTATCTGGGTAGTGAAAGAGGAGAGGTCGGCGATGGCAATACAACAATATGATTATACGGCGTGCGGCACCGGTTTTCTGCAGCAGCATGCTGCCACTCTCGAAAACCCTGAAAAAAATTTAATGGGTCGAGAGAGTCGAAGAAGCGTCGGTTCCCAGGCCAGATCGTTTCCCCAAACGATGGCAGCTGCTGCAGAAAACCGATGCAGCACGCCGTATAATCATATTGTTGTATTGCCATTGCCGACCTCTCCTCTTTCACCATCTTTCGTTCTGCCGTACTCTAGACGTCCTATAGCTCATGTTGAATCGTTCGAAACGTTTGCGCGAACAGCCGTTTTTCTTTAACGCTACAGTTTAACAAACCACGATAAAAAATACTTTCCACAATAACATTTATATCTTATTCAAAGATACTGCAACGTAAAACACGACTGTGTCACGCTGAAATTCAAAACCTAGGTTTGTGAATCATCACAAACCAAGTCTAAAATAACATACAAAATAATATTCTTTATTTGCAACTTGCAAGAGTTAACAATCTTAAATTCTTTAACTACTGCTTCTATAAAAAAAAAAAACATTTAAAACTACTGCTTTTATAAAAAAAAAACGTTAGACCCGCGCGCGTCCGCAAAATTTGCCGTGAATAATAGGCCGATTCAAATTTGGACACCGAGGGTTTCTCTCCCCCATCCCCCCCTCCGTAACGGCGGTTACCTGATCACGTGCATAGATATCCCGCCGCCGACAAAGCACCCCTGTTTTGAGTTCTCTCACAGTTCCCCCGCACACTTTACCATTGTCCCCACCCCCGCCCCCTCATTGCTCCTGGATTTGAACCGACATAGACCTACTACTAAAGCCAATTAGATTTAGCGAAAGTTATTAATAAATTTTGTTCCTTATTAATGTCAAAGTAAAGCTGTAACATTTTCATTTCAAGTTGTACAATAATTGGTTACCAATTGTTTTGCAATCGCTTTCCGCCTCCGTCGCCCCTCTTATTTTTAAATGTGAGTAAGAATTAAAATAAATTATTTTGTTTTTCAAGATATTCGTTGAACAGAAAATACAAATCATTTACGACCTATTTGAGCAATTTAGAAAGTATAGAATACATGTCCGAGCTTATCAATAAATGGTGAATTTAATCTGTGTATAGGTTGTCATGAGAGACAGATTGGCCGCGGAGAGAGCATGCAAAAATTCCAATCCTATTATCGATGGTCGTAAAGCAAAAGTAAATTTGGTCATTCTCGGAGCTAAGCCCAGAGATAACTTGAAAACGTGTAAGTATAATATATTTTAATCTATAATTCGATTACGAGATTACTAGTGTTTGCCAATTAATAATTCCTACGTTGTATAAAATTAACTTTTCATAATTTACTTTCATTATCATATAAAACAATACTTAATTACTTGAACAATTGTCAGAATCTGATTCTCATATATGAATTTGATACGAATTTTCGTGCTGTTGATATATTGCCAGGTCTCTGTAAACTTGTTTGTCGCACACAATACGCGATGGGTATTTTGGATAAAAATTTGGACGCATTATTTTTCTGCCACATATATCTCCAAGTCTGAAGAGGCATTTAATCAAAGTAATTTTTTCCAATATTAATTGCGATAGATAAAAAATATTGTATAATATTTAAAATGATAATGGTTTGATTTCAAAGTTTTATCTAATCAGGGACTCTGACCGAACTGAAACCGATAATCGTATCCTAACCGATTTTTTTAATGACCGAAACCGAAACCAAAATATTGTTTAGGCTAATTGAGCGAAAATATTTTTCCGGTTTTTTTGGTCAGATTTTTGGTTACATTTTTTAAAATGCTGTTAAAGATCATACTGAAGATCAAGTAAAAAAAAAGGAGGAAAAGCACATGCAGTGTAGACTTTTCTTTTTACGAGATAAGATTAAGAGAAAAAGATACACTGCATCTATATTTCATCCTTTTTTTAAATATTTTTAACGCTCTATAGATATGCAGTTGATTTTAAAAATTAATTTTTTCTTTAATTTGTGAACATAAATAGGATAGAATAAGATCTTTGTAATGTTAAAACTAAATTTTTAAAGCTGAAATTATATTTCAATTTTTCCGGCACTTTTAGAGTACCAAAAAAGTTTGACAATTTTAATTGAACTTTTAAGACCGTAGATATTTACTTATAGGTTTTTGATAATTAGAGATATTACATAGTGTCTACGGAGGGTTATTTTTTTATTTCTTTGCTTTTATTATGATAATTTGAATAAGATTAATATGTTATTTTATAGAGAAACATTAAACCAGAAAAACAACAAGTAATGCTGCGAGTTGCTAAGAATGAAGTAAAACAAAAAAAAAAAGATTTTGAAAGACCCGGAACCTCTATTGATTTTTAAACATTTTTATATTAAAAAAATGTTCTAATAAACAAGAATTTTTTATAATATGATATTTATACGTGTATTATTTTTAAACATTATCATTTTATACATTATTAAATTTTACAATAGGTAATTGTTACAAAAATTTAGGATTTTTTTTTTCAGTAACTAACTATTCAATTAATTAAAAATTTGTATCATGTTTTTAACCATGTTTGTATCCATGTTTAGAACATACAGTTTTTCTGTTAATTTTTAATTATAAATAGAGAAGTTATATGTGATTAAATATCACGCTGCGCAAAGTTCTTCATTTACTGGCGTGCACGATATTGATCTTCCAGATAATCTGAAACAAAAAAATAAAACGGCATTTCATTCTATACACTTGCAGTTTCAGTTTGATGAACTAGATTTTTAAAAAATGATTATTGCGGAAGTTATTAATTTTCAAATCAAAACAATGTTTTTATTATAAAAATTTGTCCATTTCTATTATGTAAAAAAAATTATCTAACTTATCAATATTCTAGTTCATCAAATGATAAAGTAATGTTTACTGAACATGTAGGCCAAGTTTGAAGGTAATTGGTTCAATGATTACAATCATGCACACCATCCGCAAAAATGCTGTTTTGAGAAAACAGCGTTTAAAGTTTTAAGTTTATTTTATATAAATATATCAAGTATTTATATTATTTTTTTGTTACTCAACTATTGCAGGGTCTCTCATATAGTAGTCCTTCTTCTTCTTCGTAGAATTAATTTTGAGCCATTTGTTTACTTCTACGTTTTATTCGAGCTTTTTTTGTGGTCTTGAGGCTTTGTCGCGCTAATCTTTCAAGCCGGCATTGATCTCGCTCTTTGGAATACATTTTGGCTTTTTATTCCCATAACTTTTCCTATCGATGTCATAATTTTAAGGACAGTATAAAAACCTTTATTAAAAATTCCGGTTGCTGAATAAGCCGTGATTTCAATTATTTCGGATTTACAATGAAGATGTATAGTCGCGAATCGCAGGTAGAGTAAAAACTCTCGTTATTATTTTCAGTTTTACCATCCAAACATCTTTCTAATAATTCTCTTGATGATAAATTTTCGAAAATTGGCTTGCTGCTAAAAAAATTGATTTTTTTTTACGAAACATTTTAGTTTAACATCTCAAGAATATCTCCAGAAAATTTCATTTCAAAATTCGTAAAACTTCCGAAGTTATGAATTGGCCTTAATTGACCCGAGCGCAAGTCTTGAATTTGATCATAAAAAAAATTGATTTTTTTTTACCCAAAAAATCGAATTCCTACGTTAATTAAAATTTTGGATAATACGCTTAAAAATAATGTCAACGGACATACAAATATTTGCGAATCGATTCCGAGTTTACAATCGGACGTTTTGCTGAGTCAAAATTTAACATAAATTAGAAATCTATGCTTCTCAAGCGAGGAGCATAGATTTTTAATTTATTCTAAATTTTTGTTTGTTAACTTATCTCTTCAAAAGATATCACGTTCTATTTTTGCCTAATGATAATTTCATACCACATATCAACCCGACAAGATCTAAAAGGACACACTAGGTTTACATTGATTATATCCATAAAAACACGACATTACTGGAAGACACGACACAAATTTCTGGCTAAGAATATGAATTATTTTTATTATTTCTTTCACTAATTTTGTGTGAATTAATATAATGAAATTCTACAACTAAATTCTATGTATATAAATTATATCAAGCTTACAATATTATTATAAATAAAGATAATTTTTAACATTTGTTTTAAAATCTAAAAAATTAAAATAAAGTATTCTTTCTCTTTGTTTTTCTTTCTCACATGACTATCTCTTATTATACATTTTCAATTGAAGAAGTCTCTAATAAATTATTACCTTTTAAAAAGAAGAGTGCAATTCCGAAAAGGTAAACTCTCCGATTTGATTGCAAATTGGTACACTACTGTATTTCATTGCGCTGCTTACGAATATGATAATAAAAATCACCGACAAGGTCTCCTAGTAGAATAAAATATTAATCCAATATTGAGAAATAATGTAAACCCAATATTATATATATTGGGTGTGAATTGATTTTTAATATTAGTCCTTATTAAAAGGTATCGACTCTTATTTAACCAATATTAGAGTTGCAATATGGATCCAATAACATTGGTCCAATATTGAAAAATAATATAAACACGATATTATATATTGGTTGTGCATTAGATTTTTAACATTGGTTCAATATTAAATCATTTCCCAATAGTTCTTTTATGGAATAATTATTGATTTCATAATCAGGTTATTTGGAATAATCACCAGCACACTACTTTTAATAGTTAATATATAAATGATTATTAGTCGACTATTCACAATAAACCCAATAAGAACTGGATTGTTTTATACGTTTATTAAACGCAAGTATGGTATAAAACAGGTATAGGTATAGGTATGTGGCAGATATGTATATAGGTAAAACGGTTTTTATACGTTAGTGCAATATACGTTTATAATAATCGTTCTTGATACGTATATATAATACGGAACGTATTTTATACATTGAAAAATGGTTTATAAAATGCCAGAAATGTATTTACGTTTATAACACGTATAAAAATACTATAAAATTCTATCATATACTAAACGTTTCTTAAATACGTTTATGATTTGTAAAAGTTGTCTCTTTAAATAACGTATCAAAATTAGGATTTAATATCCAGGTATGATTTCTTTTTTAAATATATTAATAAAAGTTTAAGCGTAAATTATATTTATACGTTTCTATTGCAGCAATATTTAAACAAATAATAAACGTATTTTATACACATTCGGTATAGCTAATTAAAGGTTTATTGAAAACGTATATTATTTATGAAATGAAAAACATTTATAAATCATTTCAGAAATACCGAATACGGTTAAAATCCAAGACATTCAATTATTAATAGTTATTTTACACGTAAAAACATTTCGGTGCTCTCAAAAATCGAGCTCATTGCTTTGGTTTTGAGTCTCAAACATAGACTTCGTACTATGTCTATGGTCTCAAAACTTTTTCGCGACGCCAGTCTTCGCGCCTTTGCGGCTTGCGCGGCTTCCACTAGGTGGCCATGCCGCGAGGGATTTTCTCGTGAGTCGAGTGCAGCCACAGTCATTATATCTAGGCGCCACCGGAAGTGTCTTTCTAAATCGCACTTCAGTGAAACTTGTATGAAAAAATTGTTGTAACCTCGAGACGAATTTCGCTCTCGTTTTTTTTGAAATGTGATGTGTATGTGGTTTGCTGTTCTACGTAAAATTTGATATTTTTACATGTAAAAATAACAATTGTATTGTTATTAAATCTTATACATAAATGTTTAATTCAAATTTAATCTTTATTTAATCCTTTTGAACGAAAGAAAAGAAATATTTTATTGGAAACTATAATTTATTACGTTTAATTATTGATTTATTATCAATACATATTTTATATGACTATATAAATCGTAGTGACTATTGGGCTCAAATAATTTTTTAATAGTTCTGTGTAATAGTTCGTCCCAATAATCCGCGAAAAACTATGACGAATAATTCAATAATTTAATTAATGGTTTACTAATAGTTACAATAGTCCATTTCCGTAAGGGTCTGTCTCAGATTTAGTGTACTTTATTTTTTCTCTTGGTTTTGTACCTGAGCCTAAGTTGCACATTGCGAAATTTGGCAATGATTAATCATTGTTTTTGGGATATTTTTGTAATTACAGCATACGCTGCCTTGTTTTTTCAAAATGCTATGCTTAGCTTCAAATCTAAAGCAATTCATCCAGCGCAAAGATTCAGAACGTTTTATACACTTTGGATAATGATGTAAATGATGATGTTTATTTATAGGATGAATATCGGGAAAGAGTTTTCTAAACAATGCATCATCAATGAGTTGAGATAAATATGGTAAAAGAGTCACTGTCAATTTTCGAGCGAAAACTATTTCGGTTATTCTGGACAGTAATAAAATAAGGGACAAATATTCATCGTCTTCATAAATTTTATCAGATACAATAAATGGTAAGACTCTCATCAAGCACCAAGTTTGAACTGCAGTTTGTTTTAACTTATGATCTTGTAAATTGCGAAGAGAAACTAAGATAAAATTTGCTGATGGTTTATTTTTAACTTCAGGTAAACCATACTGAAATAAATGAAGTCTACTGTTTAATATTTCTACACTTAAATCATATTCTTTGTTGGTAATGAAATGGTTTAAAACTAATTTAATCTCCATTGGTACAACGCCTTCAAAAATGTCATGCATCGGGTCAAAGATGTAATTATCAGTAAAATGAAAATATCGACTCTCGTGCAGAATACTTGATTTTTTGACTCCTGCTTTCTTGTATTTTCTATATCTTTTTGGATTACTTTTTCTTCAGTCATTTTGAGGTGTTCATCATGCAATTGTTTAGTTCGTGGAATTGTACTGGTCTTCTTGATCTTCATGAAAGTCATATCGATTGATCATACATAGTCTACAAAAATATTGAGCTCAATAGCCGAAATAATTGATGAGCAGCTAGTCTATCACCAGTGACAGCAGCAAGAGATGCTCGTAAAATCTTTTCTTTTCCATTTTGAAATACAAGAACTCCTTCGTCACTTTCCAAATTCCTTAATTCATAAACAAATGGTCTCAAAATCGCATTTATTTCGTATTTCTCGATGTCAGCTGTATGACAAAGAGCCAAAACATGTATTCCCCTAAGAAATGAGTTCAGATATGAAGATAAATTTTGAATTATATAATAAAATGCACCGATTTTATGAGACTGAACCTTTGCGCCCAAAGGATTATTAACAACTATATCATCATAGTATAATTGAAGCCTTATCGCATTGGGATATTTTTAAAAATATCTGTGTGTTTTGAAAGTAACACCATCTCTAAAGTTACAGAGCCAATCATTTGAGGCACTTTTCTCTGACTCAATATACTTCCACACATCTTCATTAAAGGTAATTAACTTTAATGTTTTTATTATTGAAACATATTGAAAAGTTTCATAAACGTGCTTCTGCTGCCAGGATTGATTTTTTGAATCTAATCGTTGATCATTTCTATGTCCAAGAGGTATTTCAGTGGCTTCAATATAATTATAACATTTCTTCGAGTGCCTCAATTTGACCCTCAGTAGTGTCCATGTTCTTGAATAAATTATTGAAATCAAACATTTCTAAGAAACTTATTACTTCAGGATCTTCCAATTTAATGTTTCTTTTATTTAAAAAATTAAGTATCTCACTTTTTGCGTAGTTCGATATATCTGATACAAGAAAATCTGCAACGTTTACTACTTTATTTAAAGCTGCTCCTGTAAATGAAGATGTTGCTCTCAAATTGGTAACCATTTTTAGTGCACTGAAACGTATGGCAAAGGATTTTTCTGATTGAGTTTGCGTCGTTAATTGTTCAAGTAATACACATTTATTAAAGCTAACATTCCTGCTTTCATCTGTGTCTTCAAGTACACAACAATCTTTACTTTCTTGTATATGATGGTTAAAAGTATTAGAATAATCTTGATCAACGTGATGTTTCTTTAAGTAACATATGAAAGAATCATACCTTAGAAAATGCTTATTGCACTGTTGTTCATTTCTATGTCCAAATTGTTCGACAGTAAAAGCCAGTAGATAATAATCTACTAACCATTATCCCATGATTTGGCCTAAAATGACTTGTAAATTTTTTAATTCCAGCAAAACTTTTATCACATATGAAACACAAAGCTTATCCATTGAAAATTGATTAATAATTATCATTAAATTAAACTAATTTTAATAATTTGTAATTTAAATGAAATTAAATAAATATATAGGATTAAAATGTCAACACATTGCAGAATTTCAGAGTATTTTCAGAGTAATCTGAAACAAATTCTTTTTTATTTTCATGATTTTTAAAAAAACATTAAAATATTTATGTTAACAAACGATAACTAAAAATCTATTAAAGTTAAAAATTTCAGGACAAATTTGTTATTGCTTATTCTGATTAATTAATCCTTTCTTTATTCAAATATTAAACAAATATTTGAAAATATATTATTTTGTTATTCAAAATATATTATTTTTAATTATCATATACGAGAAAGTAAAGATTTTTGTGTATTTGAAAACACGGATGTAAACAATAATCAGAATATACAGTAACAAATTTTTTTTGAAATTTATTAACTTTAATAAATTTTTAGTTATCGATCTAAGGATGGTTAGTTCAAAAATAATTCTTACCTTTCAACTTTTCAATTACTTGGTCTCCTATTCCACATTGTATCAAATATGCAAAAAATCGTCAATATCTTTTAATATTTCCTGCAAAGTATCAATATCAAGTAATATTATTAATATATTATTTCAAATGATATTAAAAAAAAGTTTGATCGGTATGTGAAAACGTGATATAAACAATAAAAATGCCTAACAATGGTCATAATTAAATGTACTTCTGGTTACGTTCCAAAACGTCATTTCCGAGAAAAAATTTACTCAAAATATATAGAATATGTAACACATATTTTGTATAATCTAATATCTTATATTGTATCTAAAATTTTTCTCGAAAAGGACGTTTTAGAACATAAACTTACAAGTATAACACATTTTAAATATATATGTAAATATACATAAGTAAACCGATTTACCTCTGGTGGATTCATGGAAACTTAGCAGGAACGATACGACCGAAACAAATGATGATTGCAAGGCTCGGGACGGCAGTGATCGTCCAAGTTATGGTACAATCGATGATTACAAAAATGCACTTGGTAACACAAAACAAACACGTACACTCGATGTGTTTGACTACACAACGCAAAACAAAGTACAAACACGTACTTTGTGTATCAGAATATGTACGTGTATCAACATGTCTTGGACGAGCCGTTACACATGCACACGTTTCGTCACTTGCACGCGCCACATGTAGTACTGCTAGGCGGACTGGCCGTACTGATTAATGTTAAATAAACATTTAATAAATATTTAATAATTATTATTGTTTAATGAATTGTATGAACTGTATTTACTTCATAAATATTATTGTTATAATGAATTGTTATAATAATGAATAATTAATATTAAATAAATATTTAAAAAACATTTAAAAAATATTGCGTGTTGATTGGGTTGTTAAATAACACAAATCAAATTTCACTTTTTATATACATATAAATATCTTTATTTTTGTTAAATTTTTTACATTATTTTTATTAAATTAAGAAACTGACAGCAGGAAAAAATAAACTGCCGAATTATATTGAAGCACGGCAAACTAATGGGTCCTTAAAACTTCGTATTTTTGACACTTTGTAGTTCAACCAATGAATTTTTTTCGATCAATTCAAGTAAATTAAACGTACCAAGTAAACAATTTATTTTTATTTATTTTAGAATTTGGTTGAGGTCGAAAAATGATTCATATATAATAGACTTAGGGTCACTTGTACTAATGCAGATTAACTTACAGTTCTCAATAAATAAGGAATGTAATTTCCTATGTTGCCGCGCGACAATTGTTTCCACATTTTGTGAGAAACCATTTGCACTCGCGTGAAAGTAAATTGGAACTTCCTGACTCGCGTAAAAGAGGATCGGTCTGTGACTCGTTTCTCCTACATAGGCGCGAGCCGCGGCAGCGCTTCTAGAAAATTGTGTAATCTAAGAATTCTAGAAATAATCTAAGAATAGCATAGGAAAAGTACGACAATCGCAATGACTACATTTTTATTTATAAACAGTGCAAATAGTACATAAAATTTTTATAAAAGGTACCTTTTCTACATTAAAATTTGACAAACTATTTTTAATAGTCCCGGAAAGGGGGATTACTTCTTCCAAGAATTCCACGCTGGACGTGGAATTCGCTGGCGAAGGAGGAGGGGAGATTTCCTTTAAGAATTCTACACTAGGCGCAGAACTCAAGGGAGAAGGAGGATCAGAGAGATCCTTTTGGACAGGAGAGTACGAGGGGGAAGGAAGATTAACGAGGGGGAAGGAAGATTAACGAGATTCTCGGGGAGAGGGAAGTACGGAGGGGTATCAGGAGCGATCCTATGTGTAAGGAGAGAAGAGTTAGAGGGAGCGGAGGACGGAGAAGATGGGGGAGGGGAAGGTGGGTCGCGTTCCTCTGGGATAAGCGGAGATATTTCCAAAAGCGGCGCCCATTCAGGAGCCGGTTTCTGGCGCAAATTCTCGAGTCCCCTTGTTCTTAGAATTACCCAGAGGCACTCGAGGAGAACGACTTGCCTCCTGACGTATTCCCAAAGACGATTCGGGCGATGACGATGGGGTCGCGACTTTCTCGGGATGTAAATTTTGCCCACTAATCGATAATCAATAAGCGAATTAGGGGAATCTGTTAAGTGACTAATAAAAATAACTTACTTTTTGATCGATGAAAATAGAAGGAACGTCAGATCTCTCTTTCTCTCCTCGAAGGCTTTGCGGTTAAGTCGGTTCTGGGCTGACCTCGGAAGCTCGGTTGTTGCTTGATTGAGGCACAGATTCTAATTTTGAGTTGTACTAGCAAATACTGCTTTGAGAATTTAAATAGCGCGTACAGTTTTGACTCTAGACTGAGAAGGAATCAAATGATGATGAGTGTTAGGAAATTGGACATTTTATAGAACTTGAAAGGAAGGACGTAGCGAGTCGAGCGGGAGGAATGTAGTTTTTTTTAGACTCGACTTGTCGTTGGCTAGTTTGCTAACTAACCTTGGTAATCATCCTCCAGGATGATCTATCATTGGTTAGTTCTCCATCTTCTCCCGAGTTTCCTTAATTTTAAGGGGGCGAGTTGTGGAATCGTCCAATCGTTCGAGGGCTTTTTTATCGATATTTTCCCCTTTTTCGAGGGTTAGGTTTATAATCCCGGTATCTCGTGTCATTTATTGTTTTTAGGGTTCGTTGTTGTATCGTTAATAAGAGTGATTTGTGTCGCGACGTCCACGTAAGCGAACAGGACCATGTCCATAAATTTTAATTTATGGTTTGTTATTTTCTTGACCGACGTCCCGATTCTGCGTTATCTCGTTGTCGGCGCCAAGTTTAAGTTTCTTTCCTTTGCATCCTGGCTTTCCCGTTTTTATAACCCGAATATTGTCGTCAGAGCATATGTGTTTGACGGGAAGGCCAGGGCCGTAAATTATAATTTTGACATTTTCCATTCGGTATTCGTTTCAATTTTATCTCCCGTCGGTCCCTTGTTTCAAGTAATTTCTATGGGTCCTGTTTGTCTTTACGTTACGTCAGGATGAGCATGTACGTTTTTGATATATAGTTTCTTTTTATATTTTCGCGTTATCATTTCGGTTGTATACTTCAGAGTTATGTTTCTTAGGGACAGATGTCTTGTGTCGCCAATTTTCTTTATGACACGGCGGGAATTTCCGTTATCGGCGAAAGGGAAAATCGTGGAGTCCGTTGGACGTAACAGTAGGAAACATAGAATTTATTAATTTTTTACATTGCTCAAAATTTAGGTTAAACATGCTTAAAAGAAATACTTGCTTAAAATAGTAGTATTTAAGATATGTTTATCCAAAACAGATTCGTCTGCCATAAAGCTTCTCTAATAAACCCATGAAAAAATGTTGTAGATTTTTGTATGATATTTTCTCTATCAGTGCAGTTATTGCATTATATGTTTATTTTTCGTGTTTAAAATAAGCATTCTGCAAATCCAAATCAATGTAGAGCTGTTTTACGTGTTTTGTTTTTTCCGTAACATTCCTGAAAAACAAAGAAAAAAATAAGAAAATTGATTAATGCAACAACGTTTAGGAAAACACATGTAACCAACGATATTTACTTCTAAAGTTTTACGCTGTTCCGGAGTTACGAGTTCAAGAGCTTTAACAATTAACCACATACATTTTCCTTCTTCTATATCAGTATTATCTTTGCGCAAATCGAAAAAGCAACCTAAGCAATCGTCTTGAATTTGATAACACTGTCCCAACTCTAACAAGATAGTTTCTGATTGCTTGAACATCTCTTGAACTTTTTCGATTCCAGCCTACGTTAAGCAACGTCACAATTTCTTATCATGTAAAGAGATCAGTTTTTTCTGTAAAAAAAGGAAACAAAAAGTAAACTTACATAATGCATTGCTAAAAATACTGGCATTAAAAATGCTATTTCTGATGATTTGGAGTAAGCGATGGAATTATATCGATTCATTGTAAATCGATCCAGATTAAATTTCTTTGAAGTCGAGGACGTATCCAAAAACTGCCCTATTTGTTTATCAAATGTAGCCTGCAAATATGTTTTCATAAAAAATTTTTCAAAGAAAAATTTAAACCGACATTACACACAAATATTATACAGATATATATACATACCTGTAGAAATGTTTCTACTAAATTAATGTAACATTCTTTCCCTTTAAAATGTTTTTCTATTAAATAATACACATTGCTCTGTAACAATAAAGCATCATTGATTGCCATTAAATCTATAGATCTTAACTTATGGTTGTCTGAACTTATAATTGTTCCTAACAAATTATTATTATTTGAACTCGCAATTATTTTGGCTAATTATTATTTGAACTTATAATTATTTTTAACAAATTTCGTGTGTTATGCTGGGTAGTGCGGAGTTTATGAGTTCTTCAGTCCACTCAGCGCATCCTATGCGGATCAGTAATTCTCGCGGGTTATTAATCTCTTCCTCACTCCCGCATTTTAACTCCAGTGCGATGGTCGCTGCATCCTTCCTTACAGGGCGGAGGATTCTCATCCATCCCTCTCGCTTCTCCAATAGCAGCCGAGCGAGTTCGCGGGACCTTTGGGGCCATCTCGCTTTTCCACCGATCGGTTGAAAGTGGGCAAGCCCGCATGGGACAGCTCCCCAATTTTCCTCACGGAAGCGATCCTCCAGTATATAAAGATCGAGGATGGATTTCTGAATTACGCGGCCCTAGTTGCGCAAAGCGACCGCCACGATATCGCTTTTTATAAAATGGGTTACTACCCCTCTTTGCCATAGTCTTCCCTCCTGGACTGCTACCAGTTCATTGGGTAGAATGGGCCCGATGAATCGTAGGAACCGCCCCCTTCTTGTCATCCTGCTAGTCAGGTCTTCTAGTAACTCCTCTAAATGTTCCCTCGCGTGGTCAATGTGGATCCAAAAGAAAGTCGGTGAGTCCTCCTTGATAATTTTGACTTTCAAAGATCCGCGCGTCAGGAAGGCGGTATCGACGGGCTTAATTTCCATTTTGTTTCTAAAAACATTAAGGTTTATTTTTAGAAGTGTATGATGTGATTATTTGAGTTAATTGAATTAAGTCTACACGTCGTAGCGTGTGATTTTGTACGAGAAAATTTGCTTACACGTCGTAACGTGTGATTTCGGGTAAGGAGATTTGTTTACACGTCGTAGCGTGTACATTTAAGATAAGTAATGTAATTAGATTATCAGAGAATTCGGATAGAGCGGTATTTGCGTCCCCTCTCCTCCTTCTTTTCTCAGTTTCTGAGTTCGAGGGTATATGCTGCTGTTTCTTTTGCAGGTAGGAGAGGGTATGTTGTTTCTTTGTTTTTTATGCCGCCTGGCTGCTTGTGCTCCCTTTCTTCGGCCTCTGGGGCTGAGGGACCTTCTTTATTGTTCTTTTTTGTTTGATTGTTTTTGCCCAAGTGTAATAAAAGATGTGTTGCTGAATCCCATACGGCTCTTATTAGATGTATTGACCATCCATATACGGTATGCAGAGCGTATCCGTGTACGAATGTATCCAATAATAATTTAAAGCCTCTCGCGAACAAATATATTCCCATTAATCCCGCACTGATGTTTCCAAAGAATAAAAATTTACCCCAAACCTTTTCCCAGATGGTGGTTGTGATTTTCTGGAATGATGCCTCACCAATGAGATTAGAGATTGATCCTTCGTATAGTTGAGTTGGTTGACCCATTACTCCTCTGGCTACGGTGTTAAGTATTGAAGGCCTTTCCGCAGGAAACATTATGTGATTTCTGAGTTCTTCTAAATCGTTTTGTGAATATATGCCGCTGGTGGCAAGCGCTCCAGGGTTTATGTATTTCCACGTAGGTTTAGTCAGCGGTTTCATGATAGTCGGCGATGATGCTTCTATTGGTTTCGGAATAATTTTATACCAAGCATCTCCTAGGAGATACATAGGCGGGGCAAAAGTATTACAAGTAACCTGTGTGCCTTGTCTCAATAATATGTGTGTTTGAAGTGTTAAAAATAATGTTTGATTTTCTTGTAGTACTGGTAATTGTTCATAACAATTTTGAGTCTGTGCCAATCTCACTTCGACAGGTACGCATTTTATTATGTGAATTACTTCTCCAGGTAAGAGAGCCATGTATCCGGGCTCTCTCATAAAGTGATAAGCAAAAATATCGGGTGACTGTGTTGCTATGGCCAAGGCATTTTGCAACATTCTTAGTTCGAGGTTACATTGCTGCAATAAAATATTTCTGTACAGTTGATTGATTTGCGTACGTATGTGTTTTTCCACATAAACGAATTTTGAGTTCATGTAAGCGAAGATATCGCGATTAGATATTCGGTCGAATTTTTTGAAAACTGCAACGCTGGGTAAAGTTTCAAAAATTATTAATTTTGGGTGTTCGGTCCGTGTAAGCGTATAACCACACGTCGTGTATTTTCTCATGCTATTAAAAGCGAAAACCTTTTCCTGTGCAATTAACGAATAGGCAGTTTGTGAGCCTTCCTTTATATTATCGATCATTTTATCTGCATATCCTTGATATAAAACGCTATAGTCGGAAAATTTGCAAGAGTCGGCTGGCACAGGATCCCAAAATGTGTTTCCTCCTTCTATATCAGTGCAATGAGTGGCGCTAAGTTCACAAGCCACTTCTGTACCGGGATTCTCTAACTTCTTAACGATGATTGTCGGTATCGTTAGCTATCGACAATCGTCGCTTGCGCTATCGATAATCGTTACGGCGGGTGATTCTATAACTTGGCTTTATTAAATTAAGAAACTGACAGCAGGAAAAAATAAACTGCCGAAATATATTGTAGCACGGCAGACTAATGGGTCCTTAAAACTTCGTATTTTTGACACTTTGTAGTTCAACCAATGAATTTTTTTCGATCAATTCAAGTAAATTAAACGTACCAAGTAAACAATTTATTTTTATTTATTTTAGAATTTGGTTGAGGTCGAAAAATGATTCATATATAATAGACTTAGGGTCACTTGCACTAATGCAGATTAACTTACAGTTCTCAATAAATAAGGAATGTAATTTCCTATGTTGCCGCGCGACAATTGTTTCCACATTTTGTGAGAAACCATTTGCACTCGCGTGAAAGTAAATTGGAACTTCCTGACTCGCGTAAAAGAGGATCGGTCTGTGACTCGCTTCTCCTACATAGGCGCGAGCTGCGGCCGCGCTTCTAGAAAATTGTGTAATCTAAGAATTCTAGAAATAATCTAAGAATAGCATAGGAAAAGTACGACAATCGCAATGACTACATTTTTATTTATAAACAGTGCAAATAGTACATAAAATTTTTATAAAAGGTACCTTTTCTACATTAAAATTTGACAAACTATTTTTAATAGTCCCGGAAAGGGGGATTACTTCTTCCAAGAATTCCACGCTGGACGTGGAATTCGCTGGCGAAGGAGGAGGGGAGATTTCCTTTAAGAATTCTACACTAGGCGCAGAACTCAAGGGAGAAGGAGGATCAGAGAGATCCTTTTGGACAGGAGAGTACGAGGGGGAAGGAAGATTAACGAGGGGGAAGGAAGATTAACGAGATTCTCGGGGAGAGGGAAGTACGGAGGGGTATCAGGAGCGATCCTATGTGTAAGGAGAGAAGAGTTAGACGGAGCGGGGACGGAGAAGATGGGGGAGGGGAAGGTGGGTCGCGTTCCTCTGGGATAAGCGGAGATATTTCCAAAAGCGGCGCCCATTCAGGAGCCGGTTTCTGGCGCAAATTCTCGAGTCCCCTTGTACTTAGAATTACCCAGAGGCACTCGAGGAGAACGACTTGCCTCCTGACGTATTCCCAGAGACGATTCGGGCGATGACGATGGGGTCGCGACTTTCTCGGGATGTAAATTTTGCCCACTAATCGATAATCAATAAGCGAATTAGGGGAATCTGTTAAGTGACTAATAAAAATAACTTACTTTTTGATCGATGAAAATAGAAGGAACGTCAGATCTCTCTTTCTCTCCTCGAAGGCCTTGCGGTTAAGTCGGTTCTGGGCTGACCTCGGAAGCTCGGTTGTTGCTTGATTGAGGCACAGATTCTAATTTTGAGTTGTACTAGCAAATACTGCTTTGAGAATTTAAATAGCGCGTACAGTTTTGACTCTAGTTTGAGAAGGAATCAAATGATGATGAGTATTAGGAAATTGGACATTTTATAGAACTTGAAAGGAAGGACGTAGCGAGTCGAGCGGGAGGAATGTAGTTTTTTTTAGACTCGACTTGTCGTTGGCTAGTTTGCTAACTAACCTTGGTAATCATCCTCCAGGATGATCTATCATTGGTTAGTTCTCCATCTTCTCCCGAGTTTCCTTAATTTTAAGGGGGCGAGTTGTGGAATCGTCCAATCGTTCGAGGGCTTTTTTATCGATATTTTCCCCTTTTTCGAGGGTTAGGTTTATAATCCCGGTATCTCGTGTCATTTATTGTTTTTAGGGTTCGTTGTTGTATCGTTAATAAGAGTGATTTGTGTCGCGACGTCCACGTAAGCGAACAGGACCATGTCCATAAATTTTAATTTATGGTTTGTTATTTTCTTGACCGACGTCCCGATTCTGCGTTATCTCGTTGTCGGCGCCAAGTTTAAGTTTCTTTCCTTTGCATCCTGGCTTTCCCGTTTTTATAACCCGAATATTGTCGTCAGAGCATATGTGTTTGACGGGAAGGCCAGGGCCGTAAATTATAATTTTGACATTTTCCATTCGGTATTCGTTTCAATTTTATCTCCCGTCGGTCCCTTGTTTCAAGTAATTTCTATGGGTCCTGTTTGTCTTTACGTTACGTCAGGATGAGCATGTACGTTTTTGATATATAGTTTCTTTTTATATTTTCGCGTTATCATTTCGGTTGTATACTTCAGAGTTATGTTTCTTAGGGACAGATGTCTTGTGTCGCCAATTTTCTTTATGACACGGCGGGAATTTCCGTTATCGGCGAAAGGGAAAATCGTGGAGTCCGTTGGACGTAACAGTAGGAAACATAGAATTTATTAATTTTTTACATTGCTCAAAATTTAGGTTAAACATGCTTAAAAGAAATACTTGCTTAAAATAGTAGTATTTAAGATATGTTTATCCAAAACAGATTCGTCTGCCATAAAGCTTCTCTAATAAACCCATGAAAAAATGTTGTAGATTTTTGTATGATATTTTCTCTATCAGTGCAGTTATTGCATTATATGTTTATTTTTCGTGTTTAAAATAAGCATTCTGCAAATCCAAATCAATGTAGAGCTGTTTTACGTGTTTTGTTTTTTCCGTAACATTCCTGAAAAACAAAGAAAAAAATAAGAAAATTGATTAATGCAACAACGTTTAGGAAAACACATGTAACCAACGATATTTACTTCTAAAGTTTTACGCTGTTCCGGAGTTACGAGTTCAAGAGCTTTAACAATTAACCACATACATTTTCCTTCTTCTATATCAGTATTATCTTTGCGCAAATCGAAAAAGCAACCTAAGCAATCGTCTTGAATTTGATAACACTGTCCCAACTCTAACAAGATAGTTTCTGATTGCTTGAACATCTCTTGAACTTTTTCGATTCCAGCCTACGTTAAGCAACGTCACAATTTCTTATCATGTAAAGAGATCAGTTTTTTCTGTAAAAAAAGGAAACAAAAAGTAAACTTACATAATGCATTGCTAAAAATACTGGCATTAAAAATGCTATTTCTGATGATTTGGAGTAAGCGATGGAATTATATCGATTCATTGTAAATCGATCCAGATTAAATTTCTTTGAAGTCGAGGACGTATCCAAAAACTGCCCTATTTGTTTATCAAATGTAGCCTGCAAATATGTTTTCATAAAAAATTTTTCAAAGAAAAATTTAAACCGACATTACACACAAATATTATACAGATATATATACATACCTGTAGAAATGTTTCTACTAAATTAATGTAACATTCTTTCCCTTTAAAATGTTTTTCTATTAAATAATACACATTGCTCTGTAACAATAAAGCATCATTGATTGCCATTAAATCTATAGATCTTAACTTATGGTTGTCTGAACTTATAATTGTTCCTAACAAATTATTATTATTTGAACTCGCAATTATTTTGGCTAATTATTATTTGAACTTATAATTATTTTTAACAAATTTCGTGTGTTATGCTGGGTAGTGCGGAGTTTATGAGTTCTTCAGTCCACTCAGCGCATCCTATGCGGATCAGTAATTCTCGCGGGTTATTAATCTCTTCCTCACTCCCGCATTTTAACTCCAGTGCGATGGTCGCTGCATCCTTCCTTACAGGGCGGAGGATTCTCATCCATCCCTCTCGCTTCTCCAATAGCAGCCGAGCGAGTTCGCGGGACCTTTGGGGCCATCTCGCTTTTCCACCGATCGGTTGAAAGTGGGCAAGCCCGCATGGGACAGCTCCCCAATTTTCCTCACGGAAGCGATCCTCCAGTATATAAAGATCGAGGATGGATTTCTGAATTACGCGGCCCTAGTCGCGCAAAGCGACCGCCACGATATCGCTTTTTATAAAATGGGTTACTACCCCTCTTTGCCATAGTCTTCCCTCCTGGACTGCTACCAGTTCATTGGGTAGAATGGGCCCGATGAATCGTAGGAACCGCCCCCTTCTTGTCATCCTGCTAGTCAGGTCTTCTAGTAACTCCTCTAAATGTTCCCTCGCGTGGTCAATGTGGATCCAAAAGAAAGTCGGTGAGTCCTCCTTGATAATTTTGACTTTCAAAGATCCGCGCGTCAGGAAGGCGGTATCGACGGGCTTAATTTCCATTTTGTTTCTAAAAACATTAAGGTTTATTTTTAGAAGTGTATGATGTGATTATTTGAGTTAATTGAATTAAGTCTACACGTCGTAGCGTGTGATTTTGTACGAGAAAATTTGCTTACACGTCGTAACGTGTGATTTCGGGTAAGGAGATTTGTTTACACGTCGTAGCGTGTACATTTAAGATAAGTAATGTAATTAGATTATCAGAGAATTCGGATAGAGCGGTATTTGCGTCCCCTCTCCTCCTTCTTTTCTCAGTTTCTGAGTTCGAGGGTATATGCTGCTGTTTCTTTTGCAGGTAGGAGAGGGTATGTTGTTTCTTTGTTTTTTATGCCGCCTGGCTGCTTGTGCTCCCTTTCTTCGGCCTCTGGGGCTGAGGGACCTTCTTTATTGTTCTTTTTTGTTTGATTGTTTTTGCCCAAGTGTAATAAAAGATGTGTTGCTGAATCCCATACGGCTCTTATTAGATGTATTGACCATCCATATACGGTATGCAGAGCGTATCCGTGTACGAATGTATCCAATAATAATTTAAAGCCTCTCGCGAACAAATATATTCCCATTAATCCCGCACTGATGTTTCCAAAGAATAAAAATTTACCCCAAACCTTTTCCCAGATGGTGGTTGTGATTTTCTGGAATGATGCCTCACCAATGAGATTAGAGATTGATCCTTCGTATAGTTGAGTTGGTTGACCCATTACTCCTCTGGCTACGGTGTTAAGTATTGAAGGCCTTTCCGCAGGAAACATTATGTGATTTCTGAGTTCTTCTAAATCGTTTTGTGAATATATGCCGCTGGTGGCAAGCGCTCCAGGGTTTATGTATTTCCACGTAGGTTTAGTCAGCGGTTTCATGATAGTCGGCGATGATGCTTCTATTGGTTTCGGAATAATTTTATACCAAGCATCTCCTAGGAGATACATAGGCGGGGCAAAAGTATTACAAGTAACCTGTGTGCCTTGTCTCAATAATATGTGTGTTTGAAGTGTTAAAAATAATGTTTGATTTTCTTGTAGTACTGGTAATTGTTCATAACAATTTTGAGTCTGTGCCAATCTCACTTCGACAGGTACGCATTTTATTATGTGAATTACTTCTCCAGGTAAGAGAGCCATGTATCCGGGCTCTCTCATAAAGTGATAAGCAAAAATATCGGGTGACTGTGTTGCTATGGCCAAGGCATTTTGCAACATTCTTAGTTCGAGGTTACATTGCTGCAATAAAATATTTCTGTACAGTTGATTGATTTGCGTACGTATGTGTTTTTCCACATAAACGAATTTTGAGTTCATGTAAGCGAAGATATCGCGATTAGATATTCGGTCGAATTTTTTGAAAACTGCAACGCTGGGTAAAGTTTCAAAAATTATTAATTTTGGGTGTTCGGTCCGTGTAAGCGTATAACCACACGTCGTGTATTTTCTCATGCTATTAAAAGCGAAAACCTTTTCCTGTGCAATTAACGAATAGGCAGTTTGTGAGCCTTCCTTTATATTATCGATCATTTTATCTGCATATCCTTGATATAAAACGCTATAGTCGGAAAATTTGCAAGAGTCGGCTGGCACAGGATCCCAAAATGTGTTTCCTCCTTCTATATCAGTGCAATGAGTGGCGCTAAGTTCACAAGCCACTCCTGTACCGGGATTCTCTAACTTCTTAACGATGATTGTCGGTATCGTTAGCTATCGACAATCGTCGCTTGCGCTATCGATAATCGTTACGGCGGGTGATTCTATAACTTGGCTTTATTAAATTAAGAAACTGACAGCAGGAAAAAATAAACTGCCGAAATATATTGTAGCACGGCAGACTAATGGGTCCTTAAAACTTCGTATTTTTGACACTTTGTAGTTCAACCAATGAATTTTTTTCGATCAATTCAAGTAAATTAAACGTACCAAGTAAACAATTTATTTTTATTTATTTTAGAATTTGGTTGAGGTCGAAAAATGATTCATATATAATAGACTTAGGGTCACTTGCACTAATGCAGATTAACTTACAGTTCTCAATAAATAAGGAATGTAATTTCCTATGTTGCCGCGCGACAATTGTTTCCACATTTTGTGAGAAACCATTTGCACTCGCGTGAAAGTAAATTGGAACTTCCTGACTCGCGTAAAAGAGGATCGGTCTGTGACTCGCTTCTCCTACATAGGCGCGAGCTGCGGCCGCGCTTCTAGAAAATTGTGTAATCTAAGAATTCTAGAAATAATCTAAGAATAGCATAGGAAAAGTACGACAATCGCAATGACTACATTTTTATTTATAAACAGTGCAAATAGTACATAAAATTTTTATAAAAGGTACCTTTTCTACATTAAAATTTGACAAACTATTTTTAATAGTCCCGGAAAGGGGGATTACTTCTTCCAAGAATTCCACGCTGGACGTGGAATTCGCTGGCGAAGGAGGAGGGGAGATTTCTTTAAGAATTCTACACTAGGCGCAGAACTCAAGGGAGAAGGAGGATCAGAGAGATCCTTTTGGACAGGAGAGTACGAGGGGGAAGGAAGATTAACGAGGGGGAAGGAAGATTAACGAGATTCTCGGGGAGAGGGAAGTACGGAGGGGTATCAGGAGCGATCCTATGTGTAAGGAGAGAAGAGTTAGACGGAGCGGGGGACGGAGAAGATGGGGGAGGGGAAGGTGGGTCGCGTTCCTCTGGGATAAGCGGAGATATTTCCAAAAGCGGCGCCCATTCAGGAGCCGGTTTCTGGCGCAAATTCTCGAGTCCCCTTGTACTTAGAATTACCCAGAGGCACTCGAGGAGAACGACTTGCCTCCTGACGTATTCCCAGAGACGATTCGGGCGATGACGATGGGGTCGCGACTTTCTCGGGATGTAAATTTTGCCCACTAATCGATAATCAATAAGCGAATTAGGGGAATCTGTTAAGTGACTAATAAAAATAACTTACTTTTTGATCGATGAAAATAGAAGGAACGTCAGATCTCTCTTTCTCTCCTCGAAGGCCTTGCGGTTAAGTCGGTTCTGGGCTGACCTCGGAAGCTCGGTTGTTGCTTGATTGAGGCACAGATTCTAATTTTGAGTTGTACTAGCAAATACTGCTTTGAGAATTTAAATAGCGCGTACAGTTTTGACTCTAGTTTGAGAAGGAATCAAATGATGATGAGTGTTAGGAAATTGGACATTTTATAGAACTTGAAAGGAAGGACGTAGCGAGTCGAGCGGGAGGAATGTAGTTTTTTTTAGACTCGACTTGTCGTTGGCTAGTTTGCTAACTAACCTTGGTAATCATCCTCCAGGATGATCTATCATTGGTTAGTTCTCCATCTTCTCCCGAGTTTCCTTAATTTTAAGGGGGCGAGTTGTGGAATCGTCCAATCGTTCGAGGGCTTTTTTATCGATATTTTCCCCTTTTTCGAGGGTTAGGTTTATAATCCCGGTATCTCGTGTCATTTATTGTTTTTAGGGTTCGTTGTTGTATCGTTAATAAGAGTGATTTGTGTCGCGACGTCCACGTAAGCGAACAGGACCATGTCCATAAATTTTAATTTATGGTTTGTTATTTTCTTGACCGACGTCCCGATTCTGCGTTATCTCGTTGTCGGCGCCAAGTTTAAGTTTCTTTCCTTTGCATCCTGGCTTTCCCGTTTTTATAACCCGAATATTGTCGTCAGAGCATATGTGTTTGACGGGAAGGCCAGGGCCGTAAATTATAATTTTGACATTTTCCATTCGGTATTCGTTTCAATTTTATCTCCCGTCGGTCCCTTGTTTCAAGTAATTTCTATGGGTCCTGTTTGTCTTTACGTTACGTCAGGATGAGCATGTACGTTTTTGATATATAGTTTCTTTTTATATTTTCGCGTTATCATTTCGGTTGTATACTTCAGAGTTATGTTTCTTAGGGACAGATGTCTTGTGTCGCCAATTTTCTTTATGACACGGCGGGAATTTCCGTTATCGGCGAAAGGGAAAATCGTGGAGTCCGTTGGACGTAACAGTAGGAAACATAGAATTTATTAATTTTTTACATTGCTCAAAATTTAGGTTAAACATGCTTAAAAGAAATACTTGCTTAAAATAGTAGTATTTAAGATATGTTTATCCAAAACAGATTCGTCTGCCATAAAGCTTCTCTAATAAACCCATGAAAAAATGTTGTAGATTTTTGTATGATATTTTCTCTATCAGTGCAGTTATTGCATGATATGTTTATTTTTCGTGTTTAAAATAAGCATTCTGCAAATCCAAATCAATGTAGAGCTGTTTTACGTGTTTTGTTTTTTCCGTAACATTCCTGAAAAACAAAGAAAAAAATAAGAAAATTGATTAATGCAACAACGTTTAGGAAAACACATGTAACCAACGATATTTACTTCTAAAGTTTTACGCTGTTCCGGAGTTACGAGTTCAAGAGCTTTAACAATTAACCACATACATTTTCCTTCTTCTATATCAGTATTATCTTTGCGCAAATCGAAAAAGCAACCTAAGCAATCGTCTTGAATTTGATAACACTGTCCCAACTCTAACAAGATAGTTTCTGATTGCTTGAACATCTCTTGAACTTTTTCGATTCCAGCCTACGTTAAGCAACGTCACAATTTCTTATCATGTAAAGAGATCAGTTTTTTCTGTAAAAAAAGGAAACAAAAAGTAAACTTACATAATGCATTGCTAAAAATACTGGCATTAAAAATGCTATTTCTGATGATTTGGAGTAAGCGATGGAATTATATCGATTCATTGTAAATCGATCCAGATTAAATTTCTTTGAAGTCGAGGACGTATCCAAAAACTGCCCTATTTGTTTATCAAATGTAGCCTGCAAATATGTTTTCATAAAAAATTTTTCAAAGAAAAATTTAAACCGACATTACACACAAATATTATACAGATATATATACATACCTGTAGAAATGTTTCTACTAAATTAATGTAACATTCTTTCCCTTTAAAATGTTTTTCTATTAAATAATACACATTGCTCTGTAACAATAAAGCATCATTGATTGCCATTAAATCTATAGATCTTAACTTATGGTTGTCTGAACTTATAATTGTTCCTAACAAATTATTATTATTTGAACTCGCAATTATTTTGGCTAATTATTATTTGAACTTATAATTATTTTTAACAAATTTCGTGTGTTATGCTGGGTAGTGCGGAGTTTATGAGTTCTTCAGTCCACTCAGCGCATCCTATGCGGATCAGTAATTCTCGCGGGTTATTAATCTCTTCCTCACTCCCGCATTTTAACTCCAGTGCGATGGTCGCTGCATCCTTCCTTACAGGGCGGAGGATTCTCATCCATCCCTCTCGCTTCTCCAATAGCAGCCGAGCGAGTTCGCGGGACCTTTGGGGCCATCTCGCTTTTCCACCGATCGGTTGAAAGTGGGCAAGCCCGCATGGGACAGCTCCCCAATTTTCCTCACGGAAGCGATCCTCCAGTATATAAAGATCGAGGATGGATTTCTGAATTACGCGGCCCTAGTCGCGCAAAGCGACCGCCACGATATCGCTTTTTTATAAAATGGGTTACTACCCCTCTTTGCCATAGTCTTCCCTCCTGGACTGCTACCAGTTCATTGGGTAGAATGGGCCCGATGAATCGTAGGAACCGCCCCCTTCTTGTCATCCTGCTAGTCAGGTCTTCTAGTAACTCCTCTAAATGTTCCCTCGCGTGGTCAATGTGGATCCAAAAGAAAGTCGGTGAGTCCTCCTTGATAATTTTGACTTTCAAAGATCCGCGCGTCAGGAAGGCGGTATCGACGGGCTTAATTTCATTTTGTTTCTAAAAACATTAAGGTTTATTTTTAGAAGTGTATGATGTGATTATTTGAGTTAATTGAATTAAGTCTACACGTCGTAGCGTGTGATTTTGTACGAGAAAATTTGCTTACACGTCGTAACGTGTGATTTCGGGTAAGGAGATTTGTTTACACGTCGTAGCGTGTACATTTAAGATAAGTAATGTAATTAGATTATCAGAGAATTCGGATAGAGCGGTATTTGCGTCCCCTCTCCTCCTTCTTTTCTCAGTTTCTGAGTTCGAGGGTATATGCTGCTGTTTCTTTTGCAGGTAGGAGAGGGTATGTTGTTTCTTTGTTTTTTATGCCGCCTGGCTGCTTGTGCTCCCTTTCTTCGGCCTCTGGGGCTGAGGGACCTTCTTTATTGTTCTTTTTTGTTTGATTGTTTTTGCCCAAGTGTAATAAAAGATGTGTTGCTGAATCCCATACGGCTCTTATTAGATGTATTGACCATCCATATACGGTATGCAGAGCGTATCCGTGTACGAATGTATCCAATAATAATTTAAAGCCTCTCGCGAACAAATATATTCCCATTAATCCCGCACTGATGTTTCCAAAGAATAAAAATTTACCCCAAACCTTTTCCCAGATGGTGGTTGTGATTTTCTGGAATGATGCCTCACCAATGAGATTAGAGATTGATCCTTCGTATAGTTGAGTTGGTTGACCCATTACTCCTCTGGCTACGGTGTTAAGTATTGAAGGCCTTTCCGCAGGAAACATTATGTGATTTCTGAGTTCTTCTAAATCGTTTTGTGAATATATGCCGCTGGTGGCAAGCGCTCCAGGGTTTATGTATTTCCACGTAGGTTTAGTCAGCGGTTTCATGATAGTCGGCGATGATGCTTCTATTGGTTTCGGAATAATTTTATACCAAGCATCTCCTAGGAGATACATAGGCGGGGCAAAAGTATTACAAGTAACCTGTGTGCCTTGTCTCAATAATATGTGTGTTTGAAGTGTTAAAAATAATGTTTGATTTTCTTGTAGTACTGGTAATTGTTCATAACAATTTTGAGTCTGTGCCAATCTCACTTCGACAGGTACGCATTTTATTATGTGAATTAC
>NC_052679.1:8541145-8712268 GCF_016802725.1 Solenopsis invicta | reverse complement strand
TGGCTTTATTAAATTAAGAAACTGACAGCAGGAAAAAATAAACTGCCGAAATATATTGTAGCACGGCAGACTAATGGGTCCTTAAAACTTCGTATTTTTGACACTTTGTAGTTCAACCAATGAATTTTTTTCGATCAATTCAAGTAAATTAAACGTACCAAGTAAACAATTTATTTTTATTTATTTTAGAATTTGGTTGAGGTCGAAAAATGATTCATATATAATAGACTTAGGGTCACTTGCACTAATGCAGATTAACTTACAGTTCTCAATAAATAAGGAATGTAATTTCCTATGTTGCCGCGCGACAATTGTTTCCACATTTTGTGAGAAACCATTTGCACTCGCGTGAAAGTAAATTGGAACTTCCTGACTCGCGTAAAAGAGGATCGGTCTGTGACTCGCTTCTCCTACATAGGCGCGAGCTGCGGCCGCGCTTCTAGAAAATTGTGTAATCTAAGAATTCTAGAAATAATCTAAGAATAGCATAGGAAAAGTACGACAATCGCAATGACTACATTTTTATTTATAAACAGTGCAAATAGTACATAAAATTTTTATAAAAGGTACCTTTTCTACATTAAAATTTGACAAACTATTTTTAATAGTCCCGGAAAGGGGGATTACTTCTTCCAAGAATTCCACGCTGGACGTGGAATTCGCTGGCGAAGGAGGAGGGGAGATTTCTTTAAGAATTCTACACTAGGCGCAGAACTCAAGGGAGAAGGAGGATCAGAGAGATCCTTTTGGACAGGAGAGTACGAGGGGGAAGGAAGATTAACGAGGGGGAAGGAAGATTAACGAGATTCTCGGGGAGAGGGAAGTACGGAGGGGTATCAGGAGCGATCCTATGTGTAAGGAGAGAAGAGTTAGACGGAGCGGGGACGGAGAAGATGGGGGAGGGGAAGGTGGGTCGCGTTCCTCTGGGATAAGCGGAGATATTTCCAAAAGCGGCGCCCATTCAGGAGCCGGTTTCTGGCGCAAATTCTCGAGTCCCCTTGTACTTAGAATTACCCAGAGGCACTCGAGGAGAACGACTTGCCTCCTGACGTATTCCCAGAGACGATTCGGGCGATGACGATGGGGTCGCGACTTTCTCGGGATGTAAATTTTGCCCACTAATCGATAATCAATAAGCGAATTAGGGGAATCTGTTAAGTGACTAATAAAAATAACTTACTTTTTGATCGATGAAAATAGAAGGAACGTCAGATCTCTCTTTCTCTCCTCGAAGGCCTTGCGGTTAAGTCGGTTCTGGGCTGACCTCGGAAGCTCGGTTGTTGCTTGATTGAGGCACAGATTCTAATTTTGAGTTGTACTAGCAAATACTGCTTTGAGAATTTAAATAGCGCGTACAGTTTTGACTCTAGTTTGAGAAGGAATCAAATGATGATGAGTGTTAGGAAATTGGACATTTTATAGAACTTGAAAGGAAGGACGTAGCGAGTCGAGCGGGAGGAATGTAGTTTTTTTTAGACTCGACTTGTCGTTGGCTAGTTTGCTAACTAACCTTGGTAATCATCCTCCAGGATGATCTATCATTGGTTAGTTCTCCATCTTCTCCCGAGTTTCCTTAATTTTAAGGGGGCGAGTTGTGGAATCGTCCAATCGTTCGAGGGCTTTTTTTATCGATATTTTCCCCTTTTTCGAGGGTTAGGTTTATAATCCCGGTATCTCGTGTCATTTATTGTTTTTAGGGTTCGTTGTTGTATCGTTAATAAGAGTGATTTGTGTCGCGACGTCCACGTAAGCGAACAGGACCATGTCCATAAATTTTAATTTATGGTTTGTTATTTTCTTGACCGACGTCCCGATTCTGCGTTATCTCGTTGTCGGCGCCAAGTTTAAGTTTCTTTCCTTTGCATCCTGGCTTTCCCGTTTTTATAACCCGAATATTGTCGTCAGAGCATATGTGTTTGACGGGAAGGCCAGGGCCGTAAATTATAATTTTGACATTTTCCATTCGGTATTCGTTTCAATTTTATCTCCCGTCGGTCCCTTGTTTTAAGTAATTTCTATGGGTCCTGTTTGTCTTTACGTTACGTCAGGATGAGCATGTACGTTTTTGATATATAGTTTCTTTTTATATTTTCGCGTTATCATTTCGGTTGTATACTTCAGAGTTATGTTTCTTAGGGACAGATGTCTTGTGTCGCCAATTTTCTTTATGACACGGCGGGAATTTCCGTTATCGGCGAAAGGGAAAATCGTGGAGTCCGTTGGACGTAACAGTAGGAAACATAGAATTTATTAATTTTTTACATTGCTCAAAATTTAGGTTAAACATGCTTAAAAGAAATACTTGCTTAAAATAGTAGTATTTAAGATATGTTTATCCAAAACAGATTCGTCTGCCATAAAGCTTCTCTAATAAACCCATGAAAAAATGTTGTAGATTTTTGTATGATATTTTCTCTATCAGTGCAGTTATTGCATGATATGTTTATTTTTCGTGTTTAAAATAAGCATTCTGCAAATCCAAATCAATGTAGAGCTGTTTTACGTGTTTTGTTTTTTCCGTAACATTCCTGAAAAACAAAGAAAAAAATAAGAAAATTGATTAATGCAACAACGTTTAGGAAAACACATGTAACCAACGATATTTACTTCTAAAGTTTTACGCTGTTCCGGAGTTACGAGTTCAAGAGCTTTAACAATTAACCACATACATTTTCCTTCTTCTATATCAGTATTATCTTTGCGCAAATCGAAAAAGCAACCTAAGCAATCGTCTTGAATTTGATAACACTGTCCCAACTCTAACAAGATAGTTTCTGATTGCTTGAACATCTCTTGAACTTTTTCGATTCCAGCCTACGTTAAGCAACGTCACAATTTCTTATCATGTAAAGAGATCAGTTTTTTCTGTAAAAAAAGGAAACAAAAAGTAAACTTACATAATGCATTGCTAAAAATACTGGCATTAAAAATGCTATTTCTGATGATTTGGAGTAAGCGATGGAATTATATCGATTCATTGTAAATCGATCCAGATTAAATTTCTTTGAAGTCGAGGACGTATCCAAAAACTGCCCTATTTGTTTATCAAATGTAGCCTGCAAATATGTTTTCATAAAAAATTTTTCAAAGAAAAATTTAAACCGACATTACACACAAATATTATACAGATATATATACATACCTGTAGAAATGTTTCTACTAAATTAATGTAACATTCTTTCCCTTTAAAATGTTTTTCTATTAAATAATACACATTGCTCTGTAACAATAAAGCATCATTGATTGCCATTAAATCTATAGATCTTAACTTATGGTTGTCTGAACTTATAATTGTTCCTAACAAATTATTATTATTTGAACTCGCAATTATTTTGGCTAATTATTATTTGAACTTATAATTATTTTTAACAAATTTCGTGTGTTATGCTGGGTAGTGCGGAGTTTATGAGTTCTTCAGTCCACTCAGCGCATCCTATGCGGATCAGTAATTCTCGCGGGTTATTAATCTCTTCCTCACTCCCGCATTTTAACTCCAGTGCGATGGTCGCTGCATCCTTCCTTACAGGGCGGAGGATTCTCATCCATCCCTCTCGCTTCTCCAATAGCAGCCGAGCGAGTTCGCGGGACCTTTGGGGCCATCTCGCTTTTCCACCGATCGGTTGAAAGTGGGCAAGCCCGCATGGGACAGCTCCCCAATTTTCCTCACGGAAGCGATCCTCCAGTATATAAAGATCGAGGATGGATTTCTGAATTACGCGGCCCTAGTCGCGCAAAGCGACCGCCACGATATCGCTTTTTATAAAATGGGTTACTACCCTCTTTGCCATAGTCTTCCCTCCTGGACTGCTACCAGTTCATTGGGTAGAATGGGCCCGATGAATCGTAGGAACCGCCCCCTTCTTGTCATCCTGCTAGTCAGGTCTTCTAGTAACTCCTCTAAATGTTCCCTCGCGTGGTCAATGTGGATCCAAAAGAAAGTCGGTGAGTCCTCCTTGATAATTTTGACTTTCAAAGATCCGCGCGTCAGGAAGGCGGTATCGACGGGCTTAATTTCCATTTTGTTTCTAAAAACATTAAGGTTTATTTTTAGAAGTGTATGATGTGATTATTTGAGTTAATTGAATTAAGTCTACACGTCGTAGCGTGTGATTTTGTACGAGAAAATTTGCTTACACGTCGTAACGTGTGATTTCGGGTAAGGAGATTTGTTTACACGTCGTAGCGTGTACATTTAAGATAAGTAATGTAATTAGATTATCAGAGAATTCGGATAGAGCGGTATTTGCGTCCCCTCTCCTCCTTCTTTTCTCAGTTTCTGAGTTCGAGGGTATATGCTGCTGTTTCTTTTGCAGGTAGGAGAGGGTATGTTGTTTCTTTGTTTTTTATGCCGCCTGGCTGCTTGTGCTCCCTTTCTTCGGCCTCTGGGGCTGAGGGACCTTCTTTATTGTTCTTTTTTGTTTGATTGTTTTTGCCCAAGTGTAATAAAAGATGTGTTGCTGAATCCCATACGGCTCTTATTAGATGTATTGACCATCCATATACGGTATGCAGAGCGTATCCGTGTACGAATGTATCCAATAATAATTTAAAGCCTCTCGCGAACAAATATATTCCCATTAATCCCGCACTGATGTTTCCAAAGAATAAAAATTACCCCAAACCTTTTCCCAGATGGTGGTTGTGATTTTCTGGAATGATGCCTCACCAATGAGATTAGAGATTGATCCTTCGTATAGTTGAGTTGGTTGACCCATTACTCCTCTGGCTACGGTGTTAAGTATTGAAGGCCTTTCCGCAGGAAACATTATGTGATTTCTGAGTTCTTCTAAATCGTTTTGTGAATATATGCCGCTGGTGGCAAGCGCTCCAGGGTTTATGTATTTCCACGTAGGTTTAGTCAGCGGTTTCATGATAGTCGGCGATGATGCTTCTATTGGTTTCGGAATAATTTTATACCAAGCATCTCCTAGGAGATACATAGGCGGGGCAAAAGTATTACAAGTAACCTGTGTGCCTTGTCTCAATAATATGTGTGTTTGAAGTGTTAAAAATAATGTTTGATTTTCTTGTAGTACTGGTAATTGTTCATAACAATTTTGAGTCTGTGCCAATCTCACTTCGACAGGTACGCATTTTATTATGTGAATTACTTCTCCAGGTAAGAGAGCCATGTATCCGGGCTCTCTCATAAAGTGATAAGCAAAAATATCGGGTGACTGTGTTGCTATGGCCAAGGCATTTTGCAACATTCTTAGTTCGAGGTTACATTGCTGCAATAAAATATTTCTGTACAGTTGATTGATTTGCGTACGTATGTGTTTTTCCACATAAACGAATTTTGAGTTCATGTAAGCGAAGATATCGCGATTAGATATTCGGTCGAATTTTTTGAAAACTGCAACGCTGGGTAAAGTTTCAAAAATTATTAATTTTGGTGTTCGGTCCGTGTAAGCGTATAACCACACGTCGTGTATTTTCTCATGCTATTAAAAGCGAAAAACCTTTTCCTGTGCAATTAACGAATAGGCAGTTTGTGAGCCTTCCTTTATATTATCGATCATTTTATCTGCATATCCTTGATATAAAACGCTATAGTCGGAAAATTTGCAAGAGTCGGCTGGCACAGGATCCCAAAATGTGTTTCCTCCTTCTATATCAGTGCAATGAGTGGCGCTAAGTTCACAAGCCACTCCTGTACCGGGATTCTCTAACTTCTTAACGATGATTGTCGGTATCGTTAGCTATCGACAATCGTCGCTTGCGCTATCGATAATCGTTACGGCGGGTGATTCTATAACTTGGCTTTATTAAATTAAGAAACTGACAGCAGGAAAAAATAAACTGCCGAAATATATTGTAGCACGGCAGACTAATGGGTCCTTAAAACTTCGTATTTTTGACACTTTGTAGTTCAACCAATGAATTTTTTTCGATCAATTCAAGTAAATTAAACGTACCAAGTAAACAATTTATTTTTATTTATTTTAGAATTTGGTTGAGGTCGAAAAATGATTCATATATAATAGACTTAGGGTCACTTGCACTAATGCAGATTAACTTACAGTTCTCAATAAATAAGGAATGTAATTTCCTATGTTGCCGCGCGACAATTGTTTCCACATTTTGTGAGAAACCATTTGCACTCGCGTGAAAGTAAATTGGAACTTCCTGACTCGCGTAAAAGAGGATCGGTCTGTGACTCGCTTCTCCTACATAGGCGCGAGCTGCGGCCGCGCTTCTAGAAAATTGTGTAATCTAAGAATTCTAGAAATAATCTAAGAATAGCATAGGAAAAGTACGACAATCGCAATGACTACATTTTTATTTATAAACAGTGCAAATAGTACATAAAATTTTTATAAAAGGTACCTTTTCTACATTAAAATTTGACAAACTATTTTTAATAGTCCCGGAAAGGGGGATTACTTCTTCCAAGAATTCCACGCTGGACGTGGAATTCGCTGGCGAAGGAGGAGGGGAGATTTTCTTTAAGAATTCTACACTAGGCGCAGAACTCAAGGGAGAAGGAGGATCAGAGAGATCCTTTTGGACAGGAGAGTACGAGGGGGAAGGAAGATTAACGAGGGGGAAGGAAGATTAACGAGATTCTCGGGGAGAGGGAAGTACGGAGGGGTATCAGGAGCGATCCTATGTGTAAGGAGAGAAGAGTTAGACGGAGCGGGGGACGGAGAAGATGGGGGAGGGGAAGGTGGGTCGCGTTCCTCTGGGATAAGCGGAGATATTTCCAAAAGCGGCGCCCATTCAGGAGCCGGTTTCTGGCGCAAATTCTCGAGTCCCCTTGTACTTAGAATTACCCAGAGGCACTCGAGGAGATCGACTTGCCTCCTGACGTATTCCCAGAGACGATTCGGGCTATGACGATGGGGTCGCGACTTTCTCGGGATGTAAATTTTGCCCACTAATCGATAATCAATAAGCGAATTAGGGGAATCTGTTAAGTGACTAATAAAAATAACTTACTTTTTGATCGATGAAAATAGAAGGAACGTCAGATCTCTCTTTCTCTCCTCGAAGGCCTTGCGGTTAAGTCGGTTCTGGGCTGACCTCGGAAGCTCGGTTGTTGCTTGATTGAGGCACAGATTCTAATTTTGAGTTGTACTAGCAAATACTGCTTTGAGAATTTAAATAGCGCGTACAGTTTTGACTCTAGTTTGAGAAGAAATCAAATGATGATGAGTGTTAGGAAATTGGACATTTTATAGAACTTGAAAGGAAGGACGTAGCGAGTCGAGCGGGAGGAATGTAGTTTTTTTTAGACTCGACTTGTCGTTGGCTAGTTTGCTAACTAACCTTGGTAATCATCCTCCAGGATGATCTATCATTGGTTAGTTCTCCATCTTCTCCCGAGTTTCCTTAATTTTAAGGGGGCGAGTTGTGGAATCGTCCAATCGTTCGAGGGCTTTTTTATCGATATTTTCCCCTTTTTCGAGGGTTAGGTTTATAATCCGGTATCTCGTGTCATTTATTGTTTTTAGGGTTCGTTGTTGTATCGTTAATAAGAGTGATTTGTGTCGCGACGTCCACGTAAGCGAACAGGACCATGTCCATAAATTTTAATTTATGGTTTGTTATTTTCTTGACCGACGTCCCGATTCTGCGTTATCTCGTTGTCGGCGCCAAGTTTAAGTTTCTTTCCTTTGCATCCTGGCTTTCCCGTTTTTATAACCCGAATATTGTCGTCAGAGCATATGTGTTTGACGGGAAGGCCAGGGCCGTAAATTATAATTTTGACATTTTCCATTCGGTATTCGTTTCAATTTTATCTCCCGTCGGTCCCTTGTTTTAAGTAATTTCTATGGGTCCTGTTTGTCTTTACGTTACGTCAGGATGAGCATGTACGTTTTTGATATATAGTTTCTTTTTATATTTTCGCGTTATCATTTCGGTTGTATACTTCAGAGTTATGTTTCTTAGGGACAGATGTCTTGTGTCGCCAATTTTCTTTATGACACGGCGGGAATTTCCGTTATCGGCGAAAGGGAAAATCGTGGAGTCCGTTGGACGTAACAGTAGGAAACATAGAATTTATTAATTTTTTACATTGCTCAAAATTTAGGTTAAACATGCTTAAAAGAAATACTTGCTTAAAATAGTAGTATTTAAGATATGTTTATCCAAAACAGATTCGTCTGCCATAAAGCTTCTCTAATAAACCCATGAAAAAATGTTGTAGATTTTTGTATGATATTTTCTCTATCAGTGCAGTTATTGCATGATATGTTTATTTTTCGTGTTTAAAATAAGCATTCTGCAAATCCAAATCAATGTAGAGCTGTTTTACGTGTTTTGTTTTTTCCGTAACATTCCTGAAAAACAAAGAAAAAAATAAGAAAATTGATTAATGCAACAACGTTTAGGAAAACACATGTAACCAACGATATTTACTTCTAAAGTTTTACGCTGTTCCGGAGTTACGAGTTCAAGAGCTTTAACAATTAACCACGTACATTTTCCTTCTTCTATATCAGTATTATCTTTGCGCAAATCGAAAAAGCAACCTAAGCAATCGTCTTGAATTTGATAACACTGTCCCAACTCTAACAAGATAGTTTCTGATTGCTTGAACATCTCTTGAACTTTTTCGATTCCAGCCTACGTTAAGCAACGTCACAATTTCTTATCATGTAAAGAGATCAGTTTTTTCTGTAAAAAAAGGAAACAAAAAGTAAACTTACATAATGCATTGCTAAAAATACTGGCATTAAAAATGCTATTTCTGATGATTTGGAGTAAGCGATGGAATTATATCGATTCATTGTAAATCAATCCAGATTAAATTTCTTTGAAGTCGAGGACGTATCCAAAAACTGCCCTATTTGTTTATCAAATGTAGCCTGCAAATATGTTTTCATAAAAAATTTTTCAAAGAAAAATTTAAACCGACATTACACACAAATATTATACAGATATATATACATACCTGTAGAAATGTTTCTACTAAATTAATGTAACATTCTTTCCCTTTAAAATGTTTTTCTATTAAATAATACACATTGCTCTGTAACAATAAAGCATCATTGATTGCCATTATATCTATAGATCTTAACTTATGGTTGTCTGAACTTATAATTGTTCCTAACAAATTATTATTATTTGAACTCGCAATTATTTTGGCTAATTATTATTTGAACTTATAATTATTTTTAACAAATTTCGTGTGTTATGCTGGGTAGTGCGGAGTTTATGAGTTCTTCAGTCCACTCAGCGCATCCTATGCGGATCAGTAATTCTCGCGGGTTATTAATCTCTTCCTCACTCCCGCATTTTAACTCCAGTGCGATGGTCGCTGCATTCTTCCTTACAGGCCGGAGGATTCTCATCCATCCCTCTCGCTTCTCCAATAGCAGCCGAGCGAGTTCGCGGGACCTTTGGGGCCATCTCGCTTTTCCACCGATCGGTTGAATGTGGGCAAGCCCGCATGGGACAGCTCCCCAATTTTCCTCACGGAAGCGATCCTCCAGTATATAAAGATCGAGGATGGATTTCTGAATTACGCGGCCCCAGTCGCGCAAAGCGACCGCCACGATATCGCTTTTTATAAAATGGGTTACTACCCCTCTTTGCCATAGTCTTCCCTCCTGGACTGCTACCAGTTCATTGGGTAGAATGGGCCCGATGAATCGTAGGAACCGCCCCCTTCTTGTCATCCTGCTAGTCAGGTCTTCTAGTAACTCCTCTAAATGTTCCCTCGCGTGGTCAATGTGGATCCAAAAGAAAGTCGGTGAGTCCTCCTTGATAATTTTGACTTTCAAAGATCCGCGCGTCAGGAAGGCGGTATCGACGGACTTAATTTCCATTTTGTTTCTAAAAACATTAAGGTTTATTTTTAGAAGTGTATGATGTGATTATTTGAGTTAATCGAATTAAGTCTACACGTTGTAGCGTGTGATTTTGTACGAGAAAATTTGCTTACGCGTCGTAACGTGTGATTTCGGGTAAGGAGATTTGTTTACACGTCGTAGCGTGTACATGTAAGATAAGTAATGTAATTAGATTATCAGAGAATTCGGATAGAGCGGTATTTGCGTCCCCTCTCCTCCTTCTTTTCTCAGTTTCTGAGTTCGAGGGTATATGCTGCTGTTTCTTTTGCAGGTAGGAGAGGGTATGTTGTTTCTTTGTTTTTTATGCCGCCTGGCTGCTTGTGCTCCCTTTCTTCGGCCTCTGGGGCTGAGGGACCTTCTTTATTGTTCTTTTTTGTTTGATTGTTTTTGCCCAAGTGTAATAAAAGATGTGTTGCTGAATCCCATACGGCTCTTATTAGATGTATTGACCATCCATATACGGTATGCAGAGCGTATCCGTGTACGAATGTATCCAATAATAATTTAAAGCCTCTCGCGAACAAATATATTCCCATTAATCCCACACTGATGTTTCCAAAGAATAAAAATTTACCCCAAACCTTTCCCAGATGGTGGTTGTGATTTTCTGGAATGATGCCTCACCAATGAGATTAGAGATTGATCCTTCGTATAGTTGAGTTGGTTGACCCATTACTCCTCTGGCTACGGTGTTAAGTATTGAAGGCCTTTCCGCAGGAAACATTATGTGATTTCTGAGTTCTTCTAAATCGTTTTGTGAATATATGCCGCTGGTGGCAAGCGCTCCAGGGTTTATGTATTTCCACGTAGGTTTAGTCAGCGGTTTCATGATAGTCGGCGATGATGCTTCTATTGGTTTCGGAATAATTTTATACCAAGCATCTCCTAGGAGATACATAGGCGGGGCAAAAGTATTACAAGTAACCTGTGTGCCTTGTCTCAATAATATGTGTGTTTGAAGTGTTAAAAATAATGTTTGATTTTCTTGTAGTACTGGTAATTGTTCATAACAATTTTGAGTCTGTGCCAATCTCACTTCGACAGGTACGCATTTTATTATGTGAATTACTTCTCCAGGTAAGAGAGCCATGTATCCGGGCTCTCTCATGAAGTGATAAGCAAAAATATCGGGTGACTGTGTTGCTATGGCCAAGGCATTTTGCAACATTCTTAGTTCGAGGTTACATTGCTGCAATAAAATATTTCTGTACATTTGATTGATTTGCGTACGTATGTGTTTTTCCACATAAACGAATTTTGAGTTCATGTAAGCGAAGATATCGCGATTAGATATTCGGTCGAATTTTTTGAAAACTGCAACGCTGGGTAAAGTTTCAAAAATTATTAATTTTGGGTGTTCGGTCCGTGTAAGCGTATAACCACACGTCGTGTATTTTCTCATGCTAGTAAAAGCGAAAACCTTTTCCTGTGCAATTAACGAATAAGCAGTTTGTGAGCCTTCCTTTATATTATCGATCATTTTATCTGCATATCCTTGATATAAAACGCTATAGTCGAAAAATTTGCAAGAGTCGGCTGGCACAGGATCCCAAAATGTGTTTCCTCCTTCTATATCAGTGCAATGAGTGGCGCTAAGTTCACAAGCCACTCCTGTACCGGGATTCTCTAACTTCTTAACGATGATTGTCGGTATCGTTAGCTATCGACAATCGTCGCTTGCGCTATCGATAATCGTTACGGCGGGTGATTCTATAACTTGGCTTTATTAAATTAAGAAACTGACAGCAGGAAAAAATAAACTGCCGAAATATATTGAAGCACGGCAGACTAATGGGTCCTTAAAACTTCGTATTTTTGACACTTTGTAGTTCAACCAATGAATTTTTTTCGATCAATTCAAGTAAATTAAACGTACCAAGTAAACAATTTATTTTTATTTATTTTAGAATTTGGTTGAGGTCGAAAAATGATTCATATATAATAGACTTAGGGTCACTTGCACTAATGCAGATTAACTTACAGTTCTCAATAAATAAGGAATGTAATTTCCTATGTTGCCGCGCGACAATTGTTTCCACATTTTGTGAGAAACCATTTGCACTCGCGTGAAAGTAAATTGGAACTTCCTGACTCGCGTAAAAGAGGATCGGTCTGTGACTCGCTTCTCCTACATAGGCGCGAGCTGCGGCCGCGCTTCTAGAAAATTGTGTAATCTAAGAATTCTAGAAATAATCTAAGAATAGCATAGGAAAAGTACGACAATCGCAATGACTACATTTTTATTTATAAACAGTGCAAATAGTACATAAAATTTTTATAAAAGGTACCTTTTCTACATTAAAATTTGACAAACTATTTTTAATAGTCCCGGAAAGGGGGATTACTTCTTCCAAGAATTCCACGCTGGACGTGGAATTCGCTGGCGAAGGAGGAGGGGAGATTTCCTTTAAGAATTCTACACTAGGCGCAGAACTCAAGGGAGAAGGAGGATCAGAGAGATCCTTTTGGACAGGAGAGTACGAGGGGGAAGGAAGATTAACGAGGGGGAAGGAAGATTAACGAGATTCTCGGGGAGAGGGAAGTACGGAGGGGTATCAGGAGCGATCCTATGTGTAAGGAGAGAAGAGTTAGAGGGAGCGGTGGACGGAGAAGATGGGGGAGGGGAAGGTGGGTCGCGTTCCTCTGGGATAAGCGGAGATATTTCCAAAAGCGGCGCCCATTCAGGAGCCGGTTTCTGGCGCAAATTCTCGAGTCCCCTTGTTCTTAGAATTACCCAGAGGCACTCGAGGAGAACGACTTGCCTCCTGACGTATTCCCAGAGACGATTCGGGCGATGACGATGGGGTCGCGACTTTCTCGGGATGTAAATTTTGCCCACTAATCGATAATCAATAAGCGAATTAGGGGAATCTGTTAAGTGACTAATAAAAATAACTTACTTTTTGATCGATGAAAATAGAAGGAACGTCAGATCTCTCTTTCTCTCCTCGAAGGCTTTGCGGTTAAGTCGGTTCTGGGCTGACCTCGGAAGCTCGGTTGTTGCTTGATTGAGGCACAGATTCTAATTTTGAGTTGTACTAGCAAATACTGCTTTGAGAATTTAAATAGCGCGTACAGTTTTGACTCTAGTTTGAGAAGGAATCAAATGATGATGAGTGTTAGGAAATTGGACATTTTATAGAACTTGAAAGGAAGGACGTAGCGAGTCGAGCGGGAGGAATGTAGTTTTTTTTTAGACTCGACTTGTCGTTGGCTAGTTTGCTAACTAACCTTGGTAATCATCCTCCAGGATGATCTATCATTGGTTAGTTCTCCATCTTCTCCCGAGTTTCCTTAATTTTAAGGGGGCGAGTTGTGGAATCGTCCAATCGTTCGAGGGCTTTTTTATCGACAGTTTCCCCTTTTTCGAGGGTTAGGTTTATAATCCCGGTATCTCGTGTCATTTATTGTTTTTAGGGTTCGTTGTTGTATCGTTAATAAGAGTGATTTGTGTCGCGACCTCCACGTAAGCGAACAGGACCATGTCCATAAATTTTAATTTATGGTTTGTTATTTTCTTGACCGTCGTCCCGATTCTGCGTTATATCGTTGTCGGCGCCAAGTTTAAGTTTCTTTCCTTTGCATCCTGGCTTTCCCGTTTTTATAACCCGAATATTGTCGTCAGAGCATATGTGTTTGACGGGAAGGCCAGGGCCGTAAATTATAATTTTGACATTTTCCATTCGGTATTCGTTTCAATTTTATCTCCCGTCGGTCCCTTGTTTTATGTAATTTCTATGGGTCCTGTTTGTCTTTACGTTACGTCAGGATGAGCATGTACGTTTTTGATATATAGTTTCTTTTTATATTTTCGCGTTATCATTTCGGTTGTATACTTCAGAGTTATGTTTCTTAGGGACAGATGTCTTGTGTCGCCAATTTTCTTTATGACACGGCGGGAATTTCCGTTATCGGCGAAAGGGAAAATCGTGGAGTCCGTTGGACGTAACAGTAGGAAACATAGAATTTATTAATTTTTTACATTGCTCAAAATTTAGGTTAAACATGCTTAAAAGAAATACTTGCTTAAAATAGTAGTATTTAAGATATGTTTATCCAAAACAGATTCGTCTGCCATAAAGCTTCTCTAATAAACCCATGAAAAAATGTTGTAGATTTTTGTATGATATTTTCTCTATCAGTGCAGTTATTGCATTATATGTTTATTTTTCGTGTTTAAAATAAGCATTCTGCAAATCCAAATCAATGTAGAGCTGTTTTACGTGTTTTGTTTTTTCCGTAACATTCCTGAAAAACAAAGAAAAAAATAAGAAAATTGATTAATGCAACAACGTTTAGGAAAACACATGTAACCAACGATATTTACTTCTAAAGTTTTACGCTGTTCCGGAGTGACGAGTTCAAGAGCTTTAACAATTAACCACGTACATTTTCCTTCTTCTATATCAGTATTATCTTTGCGCAAATCGAAAAAGCAACCTAAGCAATCGTCTTGAATTTGATAAAACTGTCCCAACTCTAACAAGATAGTTTCTGATTGCTTGAACATCTCTTGAACTTTTTCGATTCCAGCCTACGTTAAGCAACGTCACAATTTCTTATCATGTAAAGAGATCAGTTTTTTCTGTAAAAAAAGGAAACAAAAAGTAAACTTACATAATGCATTGCTAAAAATACTGGCATTAAAAATGCTATTTTTGATGATTTGGAGTAAGCGATGGAATTATATCGATTCATTGTAAATCGATCCAGATTAAATTTCTATGAAGTCGAGGACATATCCAAAAACTGCCCTATTTGTATCAAATGTAGCCTGCAAATATGTTTTCATAAAAAATTTTTCAAAGAAAAATTTAAACCGACTTTACACACAAATATTATACAGATATACATACATATCTGTAGAAATGTTTCTACTAAATAAATGAAACATTCTTTCCCTTTAAAATGTTTTTCTATTAAATAATACACACTGCTCTGTAACAATAAAGCATCATCGATGGCCATTAAATTTGTTTCGTCATGTCGTTACCAACATGGTTTGTCTCTGCGAAATATTGCCTGATCTAAAACGTCGTCAATCATGATCAAATAGGCCAACGTCTATAAAGCAAGAAATATAGTAATGCATTAATATTATAATCTATAGTCGCAATAATTTATATTTTTTATTCAAATTTTTATCGTTATGCTCTCATGTAAATAGATGTTATATATTAAAATAATACGAGGGTCATTTTTAAACTAAGAACCGTTTTGTAATGGTGTAAGGAAAATTTTAATTATGAACGTAAATTATATCACAAACTAAAATATGAACATTTTTTCACTTTTTAACATAGTCGCTATTAATATCTAAACATTTGTTAAGTCGTGGCACCAACTTTTGGATCCCCTCATTAAAGAACTGTGCCGCCTGACCGTTAAACTAATTAGTAACAATTTCTTTCAGTCGGTTATCATTTTCCAATCGCTTTCCACCAAGAAATTCCTTAAGTTTTGGAAAAAGATAAAAGTCCGATGGTGCTAAATTAGGGCTATATGGTGAATGATCCAGTAATTCCCAATGAAAGTTGACCAGCTGTCTTTTTGTTCTTGCCGCAACGTGAGGCCGAGCGTTCATTTGTCCTTTCTTCATTAAAAAACCTACACCATTTACGCACATTTTCATCATTCATTACACCTTCACCATAAACTTTAACAAGCTGCCGATGAATTTTAGCAGGACGAACTTTTTTCGCGTTTAAAAACCGAATAACAGAACGCACTTCACAATCGGCGGGATTACAGATTGACATGGCGACAAACAAAGTAGTGTAACCACACAACCAACACCGGCAGAGACGTGAAACATAATGGAGGCAAACGTAAATACATATATTTATAACACGTATAAAAATACTATAAAATACTATCATATACTAATTAAACGTTTCTTAAATACGTTTATGATTTGTAAAAGTTGTTCCTTTAAATGACGTATCAAAAATAGGATTTAATATCCAGGTATGATATCCTATTTAAATACGTTAATAAAAGTTTAAGTGTAAATTATATTTATACGTTTTTATTGCAGCAATATTTAAACGAATAATAAACGTATTTTATACACATTCGGTATAGCTAATTAAAGGTTTATTGAAAACGTATATTATTTATGAAAACATTTATAAATCATTTCAGAAATACCGAATACGGTTAAAATCCAAGACATTCAATTATTAATAGTTATTTTACACGTAAAAACATATTACGGTGCTCTCAAAAATCGAGTGATTTGCTTTGGTTTTGAGTCTCAAACATAGACTTGGTACTATGTCTATGGTCTCAAAACTTTTTCGCGACGAGTCTTCGCGCTTTCGCGGCTTGCGCGGCTTCCACTAGGTGGCCAAGCCGCGGGGGATTTTCTCGTGAGTCGAGTGCGCTCACAGCCATTATATCTAGGCGCCACCGTAACTGTTTTTCTAAATCCCACTTCAGTGAAACTTTTATGAACTAATTGTTGTAACCTCGAGACGAATTTCGTTCTCGTTTTTTTTTGAAATGTGATGTGTATCTGGTAGGGATGGGCGATACAGCAGAAAGTATCGATATATTGTATCGATACGTATTGTGGATATAGATATCGATACACAAAAGTATCGGACACAAAATATCGATACCAGTAAATATCGGTAATATTAATAAAAAATAATATAATAAAAAATAACATACGAAATTACCGGATATTGAAATAAAATAAACCTTTGGCAATGTAATAAATGTTATACTGTGAATAATATTCTTTATTCATTTTAAAATACATAAAATAATATAATTGTAACTTATTTAAAACGGTTCCGTTAAAACTACTTTTACAATAACCAATCAACTGCCGAAAGCGAATTTAAAAAAAGGAGATGCTGTAAATGTTCTCCTGACAATCTATTTCTTTCCTCTGTTAAAATATTTCCGGCTTGCGAGAACAGGCGTTCACTCGGTACCGATGTAGCAATTATGCTTAAATATTTTAACGCAATGCTTTTTAATGGCGAATGCATGTTTGACATCCAATACTTTAATGGGCTTTCATCCATTTTTATTGGAGGTTGATGCAAGTAATACTTTAAGTCATCCGCCATCCTCATTTCGTTATTCTTTGTTAATTGTCGTGATTTCGCAATCAAATCTTCATGAAAAGACCAAAAATGATCGCTTTTTACTTGATCGTCTTTCTGGCGTTCATCGTCGTATTCATTTGATGCGCTCGAGTTTATCATTTGTGTAATTTTATTGATCGATTGAGAGCACGTTATTTTGTCAGAAAAATGGAAAGTTTTGAAACGGGGATCTAATATCATAGATATTGCTAATGGCTTCACAGTTCGATATTTTGAAATCTTTTTGAAAATTGTTTTTCTAATTCAAGTCTAAAGTGTACACCTATGCTAGTTTTGAGTGTAAGCGCTTTCAATTTGTTTTTCAAAGTGTTGACAATTGGAATAACTTTACTGCCGGTCAAATAATGCTCATCGCATGCAATTTTTGTAGCTTCTTTGAAGGGCTTTAATAACTGAACAAAGTCTTTGATGGCTTGCAATTCAGGTGCCGTAAGCATTACTGGTGCTGTAGGTGAGTGTAAAAGAATGCCACTTAATATATCCGCTAATTCAATAAATCTTTCCAGCATGTCATACGTTGAATTCCATCTTGTGTTAACGCTTTGAATTAATTTAAGATTTGACTGAGCTCTCAGTTCATCCGCAGCAATTACGGAATGCTTAAAAAATGTAACTATAGTTTTAACTTTTTTACATACTGTATTAATCAAATTGTCTTCCTTAATAATATTTGACGGAATTAAATTGAGTGTATGTGCGAAACACGGTAAATGTTTTTCAACACCAAATGCTTCCGTAATTGCCTTCTTCATATTAGACGCGTTATCAGATACGACGATGAAAATATTATCTGGATTGATTTTCCATTCTTGCATTAAATCTAATAGCCAAGTTTTTATATTTTCAAAAGTATGCCTTTCTTTTAATTCGGTTAAACACCAATAGTTACTGATTTATGTGCTTCATCTGCTATGTAATGGGCCGTAACGCCTATAAAACTTTTTGTGTTTATAATATCTGTCCATATATCGGTTGTTAAGCACAGATTGTTTACTGAAGAAAGTTGCGTTTTTATCAATCCAGATAAAAATTCGTATTTTTCTTCAATTAGACTCGTTATAGTTTTCCTGCTAGGAATCTTGTATAAAGGAGCGATTGTTTTTACAAACGTTCGAAATCCTTCTTTTTCCACTGTTGCGAGCGGCAAATTATCCTTTGCAATCATAAAAATGAGTTTATTAGTAAACTCAGCAGCTTTTACTCCACCATCTAAAACAAGAAGCAAAAAATTAAAAAATAGTGTATTAAAACAAATTTAAAAAATTAAAGAATGATAAAAAGTATGGAAAATGCAATCAAAGAGTCTACCATAAGTTATTAAGAAAATGAAGAAAAAACCTTGATATGGTCATTGATTGATACCTTGAAATGATTTTTGATTTTGAAACGAAGCATCAAGAGTAGATTGTCTATTTTTCATTATTGGTAATGACGTTACTGATGTCTCTGAGCGACTCGACAAAACAGTTGTTAAGGATGAAGTCGAAGAAACTGGAGAATTTTCCTTCATCTCAACATCGTCTACATCGGATTCATTTTGTTCCTAAAATGTGCATAATAACATAAAAGATGCAGTATTAGTATTTATATTATTATAATATATTTAATATAAACAAGTTTTTATGCAAAGATTAATTATATATTACCATAACTTTTCTCCTTTTGGTTAAAGATTCTGCAGCAACATTTGAGTCTGATTTGTTTTCCTTGTTGCTTATTTCAACCATTTCAAGTTTCACATTAGGATGGCATCGAGACATATGAAACCGTAGATTAGTTGTATTACCAGAAGTTTTTACAATGTGTTGGCAAATTTTACACCTTCACTGGTTCGGATAAAGATTCTCCAATAATTACTTTTTGGCGGCACTGCACATACAAATTTAATTTGTTTTACTTTTATGAATAATTTACATAAATGATAAAAATTTTTAAAATAAAAAGGAACATTGAAAGAATGAATGCAAAATACAATGTACTGTTCATGCAATTAGTATAGGCATGTGGCAAGAATCAAATGTGGACGTGGATAAAGATTGAGGTTGAGGTTGAGGTTAGAGCTGCGTTTCCTTATTTACACTAACCATGCATGTGTGACTTCTGTAAAATTAGAAACCTTTGTTAAAAACTGAACATCATGCTATATAAACAAATAAATATAACTTGGCCAATCAAATTAAATCTATTTCAAAAGAAGTAAAAATCACTCAAACTCGAGCAAATAACAATTAATGAAAAAGAAACACACACACACCTGTCACCTGTTTAATTTTTATTATTCTAATGATACCAAAGTTAACTTACCTAAAAGATCAATTTAGAAGCGAGGACTGAGCACTGAGCAGTGAACAAGCTCTTCTTCTTCAAGCTATGACACCAATTGCGTTCTAAAATTTACTCTTTAGAGTAGAGTCTCTCTATATATATATATATCTATATATATATATATATAGAGTCTAGAGTCTGGCAACGTTGCGTGGAAAATGGCACAACCAATAGAAATTGGAATATGGGCCTATATATTAATTTCTATTCTTGGCGCCATGTTTTTCCACGCAACGTGGTCAGACTTTATTTTGATCACAAAGTACCAAAATGTCATACATCGGTCGGGACGTATCGAATGTTCGATATTACTGTTCAAGTATCGATACACGCAAATATCGGAAGGTAAAATATCGATACAAAATATCGATATTTTGACTCCAAAATATCGAGATTTGAAATATCGATTCTGTATCGCCCATCCCTAGTATGTGATTCGCTGTTCTACATAAAATTTGATATTTTTACATGTAAAAATAACAATTTGTATTGTTATTAAATCTTGTACATAAATGTTTAATTTAAATTTAATCTTTATTTAATTCTTTTGAACGAAAAAAAAGAAGTATTTTTTTGGGAACTATAATTTATTACGTTTAATTATTGATTTATCAATACATATTTTATATGACTATATAAATCGTAGTGACTATTGGGTCAAATAGTTTTTCAATAGTTCTGTATAATAGTTCGTCCTAATAATCCGCGAAAAAACTATGACGAATAATTCAATAGTTTTATTATAGCTTTATTAATAAAATAGTTACAATAGTCCATTTCCGTAAAGGTTGGCCAATGCACTTCCAATGTAAGTACAATATCGTACAATTATTAACGCATAACATTGCAAGTATCACATCAACATTTCTTTTACAACCAATATTTGCTTTAGATTGGGAAACCTTGGCCAATGCACTTTCAATATAAATCCAATATTATATATTAATTGGCGAGCAATATTACAAGTACATGTGCAATTAATTCTATGACCAATATTGGCTTTTCATTGGGAAATATTGGCCAATGCATTCCCAATGTTTCGCTAATGTTAACCAATGTAAAGCCAATGTACTGTGCTAGGATCATCTTCAAGGTAAAAAATTAAGATAAAAACCAGGTTTTTTTTATTCTTTTACAAATATCTTGGAAAATATTAATTTCTTAAAAAAAGTGTCAAATAAAAAATAAAGCTCTTGAAATTACAATACAACTCTTATGCATAATTTTTGTAATCGTAACCGTATATGCGTAATCATACTTTTAAATAGCGCATGCTCACAATTGTGCGAAATAAAGTATATATTTGTTTTGTTATATTAATTATATATATTCTGTATATTAATTGTATATATTTTGTAAAAAAATAAAATAAAAGCATAAAAAAATACTGCGAAATTGATGAGTCGTAGGGTCCATGCACGTGTAATAACTATACATATATTCATACATAAACACACACGCACACATGCACGCACATGCGCACACATGCACACACTTACATGTGGTGGTTTAGAGTCACAAAATACTTATTCTTAAATCATTCATATTTTATACAAAAAAATATTGTAGGATGAGAAAGAGAATTAATAAATATTTTTTAATTAAAAATTTGGATTTAATATTTTAAAAATTTATTTACTAGATTTTAACAAATATGTGATATTTTATTGTTAAGACATACGAGGTGTGTTCAAAAAGTAACGGGAATTTTTAAATTTCGCGGGTTTGGAGAGTCCGACAGTCAAATTTTTTTTTGTTTATGTTGGTATACATGCCCCTGAAGTATGCTGAAATGTTGAGCTGTATTCATTGTTTACTTTGTCTGTGGCAGCCGCTAAGGTTACACGTGTTTTTATGAACTCGGCGATTTTCGTTTCTGAAAAAAAATGGATCAAAGAATTTGCATCAAATTTTGCGTAAAAAATAACATAAAGTGTAACAAAGTGTGTGAAATGTTAACAAAGGCCTATGGTGAGTCTGCTATGAGTAAAACAAGAGTTTACGAGTGGTATAATCGTTTCCAAGATGGTCGTGAAGACGTTGAAGATGACGAACGCCAAGGACGCCCCAGCACATCAAGAACCGATGAAAACGTCGAAAAAGTGAAAGAAATGGTTATGAACAATCGCCGAATCACAATCAGAGAAGTCGCTGATGATGTTGGCATATCAATTGGCTCATGCCATGACATTAAACGCCCGAATTTATGGAAAAACAATTCATGGCTTTTGCACCACGATAATGCACCTGCTCACACTTCATTGCTTGTTCGTGAATTTTTGGCCAAAAACAATACTGTAATGATGCCCCAGCTTCCATATTCGCCAGACATGGCTCCGTGTGACTTTTTCCTATTTCCAAAAATAAAGAGAACCTTAAAGGGCTGTCGTTTTACAAGCATAGATGACATTAAAAGCGCATCGCTGAAAGAGCTAAAGGCTATCCCAAAGATCGAGTTTGAGAAGTGTTTCGGGGATTGGAAGAAGCGCTGGCATAAGTGCATAATATCTAATGGTGACTATTTTGAAGGCGACAACATTAATGTAGACGAATAAATAAATATTTTTTTCAAAAAACGAAAATTCCCGGTATTTTTTGAACACACCTCGTATTCTGACACATTCGTGCAGGATTGAGATGATTCGTTGGGTAAGCGAGCAAACTGCAAATTCAATTCTTTATTAAAAAAAAAAAAAAATGCGCAAACAGTCCTACATAAACAAATGGTTCACTAAAGTTAAAGACAATTTTTTTAGTAAATTTTTTTCTCAGTGTATATATTGTAATATAAATAATCTTTTGATATGTATACTTTACATATACACTTTACATACACACACATATGCTCTATGTATGCCCGATAGCACTCGAGAGATCAGATTAGAGAAACTCAATGTAAATGAAATTCAGAAGTCAATGAGAGAAGTCAATGTAAATCAGAAATTAGTAAAAGTGAAGTGAATATTTCTATCCTGACTAGTCAAAACCCTTTATTTCTTTACCATCTTTAACAATCCTACAATATTTTAATAGAAGATAAAAGAACTTGTAGATTAAAAAATGCCTTAAAAGTAAAAAAATATATTTCCTGAAAATAAGAAATTGTTTTGTTTTTTATCGGATATATTAGCTTTATTTAAGTTTACGTTTTCTCAAAAGAAAACAATTTGTTTTTAAAGATATTTATTTTTTTTTAATAAATTATTTATTAATTTTATGACTTTGAAAAACTAAATTTAAACAAATATTTACGTTATTTTTAAAATTAAAAAATCTGGGTTTAATATTTTAAAAATCCATTTACTAGATTTCAACAAACATTTTATTAAACAAAATAAAGGTTAAGGTTCTTATAAATAAATTAAATTAAAGAATAGTGAGCTCAAGAGCCACGCAGGATGTCGGGTGCAAATAAATAACGATTAACTTCAATGTCAGGCAAACGTTTCGACCTTTAATGACGGTCTTCTTCAGTGATATTACAAGTCTATAAAACAAATATCGCACTAATTAGGATATGAATTTATCGAAATAAACAAATAAAGATCAAAAAAGTAGAAACAAAGTTACCAAATAAATCGAGATTGTGCAAAACCGCAGTGTACATCTTATTACAACGTCTTAGCATAATGATATTGTGAACAACCTCACAGAGCGTGTGCAGAGATAAGAGTTTCGTGAAATCACACAAATTGGTTGCTAACAAATAAATAAATAAATAAAAGAATGATATTAAAATGATGACTTTAAAACTTGTGGCATACAACAATGAAAATAAATAGTTAAAAAAAGGAGAATAAAGTAAAAAAATTATTAAATAAATATGAAAACTGTACAAATCAATAGATATAAAATTGTAAAAAAAAATCATTATAAAAATAATGTAAATTCAAAAAAAGAAAAAGGAGATAAGTCGAAGCGAAAATTATATACAAAATACCTCTAAGCACCAAAACTCGTGTCACAGCCTTGAAATGGGATGTTACATCTTGATGAGAATAGATACAAATAATAAGGACCGAAACGAGATAGCCTCGGTGGCCCGAACGAAAGGAATAGTAGGAGAAGGAGTGATGAACCTAAGAAGGGGGAATACGCTCGAGGATAGGAAGTCGCATCCGAGAGAAGTTCGGTATCGCTTTATTTATTGAGTCCGTGCATTTGATTTTTGATGTGTAGCATCTCGGATATAGATCTTTTGACATAAGATGGCTCCTTGTCTAAAATTTCCACGTTCTCCCAATCAAATTCGTGATTTTTTCCGATGCGATGTAACGAAATAACTGAAGGAGAACTGGCTTTCTTAATGTCTGCTTTATGTTCGCTAACTCTTGTTTTTAATTTAATAATAACGTTTTGTCTGTCCCACGTAAGAAGAATTGCAGTCCTTACAATTAATTTTATAGACCACGTCATTACAAGATAGACGCTCTGTATGGTCTTTGCCTAGTTATAAATTTATTAAGTTTAGTAGGGATTGTGAATGCAACACTGCAGTCAAACTTACATGAGAAAGACAAAAATTTCTCTGATACCGACTCAATGTAAGGGATCGTAAAAAATCTTCTCACACGTTTATCCTCAACGCAGGTGTCATCTTTATAAAAAAGGTGTTTGAGTCTGAAATTTATCATGTAGAAGATAAAATTTAAGGGATAGTTATTTTCCAATAAAATGTTGACTAAAATAATGAAGTTCTTACGGTGAAATTGAGGATGTTTAATAACAGTAATTTGTTAACCATACTAAAAATAACACCCTTTTTATGACACAGGGGATGGTGTGAGAAAAAATTTAAGTATCTTCCTGAAAAAGTAGGATTGCGGTATTGATCGAAAATAATCCTGTTATTCACATTTATAAACGTAACATCAAGAAAACTGATTTTCGATTTCTCTCTCCATAGTAAATTGTAAATAGTCATGCATGGAATTAAACGTGTCAAGGATGCCCGATAGCGAGTTAGCCGGGACTGCTAATATAATGTCATCTACATATCTGCAGTAAAAAGGTAGATGAAAAGACAGGAATTTTAATGCCTTGCACTCCAAATCCTGCATGACCAAATCCGCTAAAATAGGAGACAACGGTGATCCCATCGGTAGACCAAAGATCTGTTTATAGCAAGTACTATTAAATTTAAAATATGTAGAATCTATTATTAAATTTAAAGCTTTAAGAAATTCATTGACCGGAACAGTAGTGTTTTTTGAAATCAGATTCCATTTGGTCGTGACGCTTTCCACCGCTAAGTTTTTTGGAACATTTGTGAAAAGAGACATGACGTCCAATGACACTAAGACGTGATCTGATTCCACGTGAAGGCCATTAAGTTTATTAACCAAATGGAAACTATTTTTAACGAAATTATCTGCTTCTGGCATACTGTTATATATTATGTTATGTAAAAAATAAGCTGGAGAGTGTAAAGGACTATTTATGGAAGAAATTATATTTTTTAAAGGGTTATTAGGTTTGTGGCTCTTCGGCAAACCGTAGGCTCTCGGCGAAACACCGTCCGTTGTTAATATACTCCTATATATACGTTGTTCAATAAAACCTTTTTCTTTCCACATGGAGAGAAGAGAGCGAGCCTCTTTGGTTAATTTTTGAATCGGATCTTTTGATAATTTTACGTAAGTAGACTCGTCAGAGAGCATGCCTTCCATCTTCAAGATATAATAATTCTTGTCAAGGGCAACTGTTATATTACCCTTGTCCGCTCTGGTAAACAAAATATTAGGATGCGAATCTCCCCGAGGTTTGTAACCAGTCTTTATTAGCTGGTCAATGATATTTACCGGACGGCCGGTAATTAACCGGCTACGGAACAAGCCCTCCAAGATCGATACAGAACGGTTCCTAATTGCCACATATATGTTTTCTCGGTATTTTGAGATGTTATGTTCTATGTGTTTAAAAAATTCTAATAATGTTCTTCTTCTGTCACTATCCAACAACGGTAAACCAAAGCGGTCCTCCAGTTGTAAAAGATATCAGACGTCCCTCGGGTTATCAGTACTGCTCAGATTAGTAAACTAATCGCTATGCAAAGTATCCAAAAGAATCTTAGAATTAAATTCGGAGGGAGACACATGGGTTTTATGTATTGTCTCATTCACACTAGGCGTAAGCCATTGGAAAGAAAAAGTTGTTTTTTTATTAGACACATCCGAAGTCTTGGCGACATATGTAATGTGTCTTGTTGATCCAAAACTGACGCTTTTTTTGTTTCAACCAATCGATCTTTTTATTGATCCTGGAGATCTTCCTACGCCATAACCAACCGTTCCTTTTTTTTTTGAAATGTGAAAAAATCATTTTTGATCAGTGGGGAAAAAACGTTCGACACGCTCCTAGAGGTCTTATAAAATCGGTGCCTTAGAAAATGTAAATTTTTGTACGCATCTCTAAATTCTAATTTTAGTACAATGTTAATAAAGTTGTTACTAATTCTGTCTAGACTATTTGACGAGGTCTTATGGAACAATAAAATATTTGTGTGTCTTCTGTAAATATTCAAATGTGTCGGAGTTAGATTGTATTTTATATACGCTTTGATGAAACAAATTCGCATATGTAAAAGTGTCAAAGATCGGCTGAGTTTAATAAACTGATTTAAAAGAAAACATGTGCGGCTTCTAAAACAATTTCTAATAAACGTAAACAATTTTGGAGAAGATATAAAGACTTGAGAACCTATAGTAACGCTTGGGTTAATTAATAAACAAAACAAAGGTTAAGGCTCTTCCCAGATAGCACATGGACATTCAGTAGATGTCAATCGGATGTCTGTTTTTGGACATTGGACATCCTTTGTGGTACAAAAGAGGTTCGTCGGACGTCTGATGTACATCCGTAGGTTATACATTCAAGACAAGTTTGAAAATTTATTAGAAAATTCTATATAAAATCATTCTTGTACCCCTTTAATTTGTAATTAAGATGAGTAACTATTTAAAAATAATAAAACAATGAATTTTTGTTTAAATGTAATCATTTATTGATTAATTTTAAATTTAAAATTAAATCTTTGAATAATAATATCATATACAATTATATTAATATCACATATAATTATATCAAAAATATGCAAACATATTCATAAACTTTTGCCATTAAAATATAAAAAACGAAAATACTTAATAATTAATAAAAAAAACTCAAAAACTTGGTTTAAAATACTTAAAATTAAACATTTGAATTATTACATTAACATAATATTATAATCATACAGAAAATACGGATATTATAATAAATTGTTTAAAATGAAAATAATACTTAAAATTAAACATTTAAATAGCAAGAACGTATATCGAAAATACAAATGTATATTAGTACATTTACCCAATTTCACAAACGTTATTTTGGTTTTAAACGAGATTTAAACATGCCTCTATCTGTCTTTATCTGCTTTCTAAATAAATAAAGGCAAATACTTTTAAGTCTCGTGTAAAGCCAAAATAACGTTGTTGCAACCGCGTTAGCAAAAAACAAAAATATTTGTAATATTAAAAAAAGAATATTAAACTCATTAACTTTTAGTCTTACAATTTCTTCAACTCAGCAATCATTCTTTCCTTTGCTCTTCGAAGCCATTTTTGAATCGCTTCTTCAAAAACCTTTTTGGTGTAATTGGAATCAGTTTCCTGACCGGCAACTGTTATAAAATATATGTATTATTTTATAAATAGTTTTAGAAATTTTTTTTCAATTAGACATATTTTGATAATAATTAATGAAGATTAACTATTCAAATAAAAATATTTTTATCAGTAAACTAAATAAGTGACTTTCTATAATATTGGGCACTTATCAATTAACAAATCAGCAAGTTTTAAAAGAGCAAATTTTTGTTTTTGCTTTGCCCCTAGCCAGCTATATTTTTCTGCTAATTCGTCGGTCAATAAATGAGTACAGTTGCGCTTTATAAATTTGTAAGGATTTTTTCCTCCAATTCGAGATACTTCTTTAACCTACATTAAATGTTATCTCGTCATAAAATAAATCATTAATTTAAGAACTACAAATGTAACAAACATGCTTCATATTAATTAAGAGACGCGGTAGCGTCTCGCGTTAAGTATATATAAAGCTGTGGAGGGTACCCTGGGTTGCGCCTCTCTCTCCCCGAGAGGGAGAAGGGGAAACGAATGATCCGTTTTAAAGTGCCGCGTCTTACCGCTCTTAATTTCCGCGAAATCTTTTTATGTGTAATCTGTGTAATTATCGAGAGCGTTAGGGTGTGAAAATGTTAGCGCAAACCCAAGCGAACGGCATTATTGACTTTGTAATCGTGGCAGCCGTCCGGAGGAAGACATCGAGTAAGAAAGTCGAGGAAGCAGCAGGAGGAGCGACGGCGCCGATCCCGCGCCGGAAAACTAAGTCGTGTTTTTGTACATCAAAAATTTTTTATTTTAATAAAATTTTCTCATTTTGTACCGTTTCCTCTTTAATCTTTTAAATTAAATGTTAAATATTCCATGAAACTTATTAAAATTAAATACAACCACTTGGGTTAAAATTGAAAGATTTTTCAATAAAAATACAAAAATAGTACTTTGATTGTTTAAAAGATTTTTTGGAAAAATGCATTTAGGTTGAATTAAATTACACAATATTTAAGGAAATACTACTTGGGTTAGAATAAAATTTTTCAATGAGAATTAAAGATGCTATCACTTGAATTTTTAAAATACGAAGATTTTTCAATAACAATACAGAGATAGTACCACGTGGGTTTTGTATAAAAATTGAAGATACTACCAGTTGGGTTAGAATAGGAATGTTTTTCAAAGAAATTACAAATACAAAATTACAAACGACTACTTTAATTTTGTAGAAAAAGTATATTCTCTTTATAATAGGTGCATTTTAAAAGATTTCACACATTTTTTTTTTAATAAACGTCTATCATTTTTATTAAATTACACAATTTCAAAATAAGTTGCGCGCAACATACATAGGCTCTTTCTTTACCTTTTTTTTTGAAAAGGTAATTTTGTACTGATATCACGCGTTTTGTACTGTTAAGCAATATGTAATTTCTTTTTTTTTTCTGTAATAAGACACGATTTACACTGTTACTTAGGTTTTAGCGAATCAAATACATACCAATTGGGTTAGAATAGGAAAATTTTTCAATGAAAATATAAAGTACGAAGTAGTACTACTTGGATTTTGTAAAATTAAATTAGTATAAAAAATTTTTTCTGTTAAAATACAAAAATAATATCACTTGGGTTTAGAAAAAAAATAAAGATAAAGTGCACGCACACGCATACTTGGTGCTTTTCTTTACCTTTTTTTTGAAAAGGTAATTTTCTACTGATATCATGCGTTTTGCAGTGTCAAGCAATTTGTATTTTTTTGTAATAAAAGACATGATTTCAACTTGACAAAATTGTAAGAAAAAAAAATGGAATAAAATGTAATATTGTAATTTACAAAGGTATATTAAAGTTCAAGATATTACGACATGGACTGGCATAGTAAGTTTTTCAATTAACACAGAGATAGTACCAGTTGCAGAAAAAAAAAAGGTTTTTGGGTGCGCGCACATACATTTGGTGCCTTTTCTTACCTTTTTTTTTGAAACGGTAATTTTGTACTGATTATTCTTAACCGGGCGGAAAACGGATTAAAGGATTGTTCGCACCGGAATTGCCGTGACGGAATGGTCAGTTGCGTTAGGTGACAACTACTATTCAGGTTAAATGAAGGTACATGACATGATTGATTGAATATAGCTAATATAATATAATAGCGAACGCCTCTCTGTGTCGAAAATATGTACTGGACAAGAAAATCTTGGCGACGATGACGTTTCTTAAATGTAAAAATTGAGATTTGGACTTTGCGTTGCGATATCTCCGTTCGTAGGGCACGGGGCGGAAAAATAAAAACCCTTTTATTATACAAGTCGGGGGCAAGCTATCGTTTGAGACTACTCAGAACTTGATCGGTTCAGCCGTTACTGAGATCTGATAATCTCGCATGCTTGGAACTCGCTGACTCGCGTAAAAGAGGGTCGGTCTGCGACTCGCTTCTCCTACACAGGCGCGAGTCGCGACCGCGCCTCTAGATATTTTTTTAATTTTTTTTTAACCAATTAAATAAAAGACGCTACTATGTATCATTTACAGGAAGGAACTTAGTTTTTTATAAATAAATGGTTGTCCTTTTTAAACAAATTAATGTTATTAAAAAATGAATGTAGGGGGGAGGGGTAAGTGTCGATTTTTCCGCGCACAATGACACAAGAATGATGCCCGTAGGTGCATTTGATTCTGAGATATGAATTATGCATGTATTTTTTAACTCGATTTATGTCATTCAGATACGTCGTCGTCGTCGTCGTCGTCGTCTTCCACTTCGCAAAATTTCAGAATTGTCCCTTTTAGCGGTAATTTTCAAAAGCTATATGAATATATATAAAAAATATTTCAAAAACTTGGTCTCTGTCTCTGTTTTTCACTCTCTCCTTTGCTTGCTTTAGTTCTTTGTCTCTCTCTTTCTCTCTCTCTCTCGCTCTCCCCTCCCTCTCTCTCCCTCCTTCCCCCTCTCTCCTCCCCCCTCCCTCTCTTCCGTTCTCTCGATCTGTACCGTTCTTCTACGCTTTTTCTCTCGCTCTCCCATGTTTTCTCTCGTTGTCTATTCTTACTCTTTTTCGCTTTCCTTTGTTTGTTTTTACCATTTTTTCTCTTATTCTCTACCGTTCTCCCTCGTTCTCTACCGCTCTCCTTCGCCCTCCCTCACTCTCTCTCCCTCTCTATCACTTTCCTACGATTTCATACGCTTCTTATCGCTCTTTCTCGCTTTTCTTCGTCCTTTACCGCTCTTTCTCTCTCGCTCTCTAATGCTCTCCCTCGCTTTCTATCGTTCGCTCTTGCTTTCTTTTGCTTTCCCCCGCTCTTGTTCGCTCTTTGCTTCCCCCCCCCCCAATGAGCTTCCTTAGATTGGATTTTAATGTTATATGATGAATCAGCATATAATGGAACCGGTAAACCAAATGTTTTATGAACTGTTTTTCCTGCTGGTAATAATGTAGCTGCTATACCCGTAAAAGCCATTGAACAAATATGTTTATTTCGAAATTTGGTTAAATGATATATAGTAGTATATATAAATATTTTACCTGAACCACCTGGACCATCGATATAAATACAATTGTTATCGTGATTGTTAGTATCTAATTTGTTTAATACGAGATCTACTGTTTTTTTTGTTTATCATTTAACTGTCCATATTGTCTAGTACCAACGTCCATAGCTTCTTCAATTGTAATATAATAATTGTCGATATCATTTTCTATTAATTGTTCCATTTGGGGAAAATCAGCAAGACTTTTACTTTCAGCACAAAGCATAGTGTTAATTTGCGTATATGCTTTCCCTTGTCCTTGTATCAATCCAAAGTGCCGAATATAATCTTTCGACATTGTTTCTTTAAAATTGTCCCAAAGTTCTTCAGAATGTAATGGTTGACAATGTAATAATATACGTACAAATAATCTACGAAGTTGTCGGGGCATCATCCATCCAACAGCTTTGTTCACAGCTTGTTTCCATTTATCATCATCTTCAATTAAACCTAAAGCTAGACATGCCGCTAAAAACGATTGACATTTTTCTCCATTGATAGTTCTTAAATCATCAAAACTTGTAGCTCCTTTACAGTGATCAATATTAATTGTAAATGGAATAATTCTGTTTGTGTTGGACTAATGGAATACCCAGATAGCCAAGTGAGTTCAAAATGCCGTTATGTTGCTGTTAACCGTTTCAGCAACTGAGATTGACAAACAAGGGACAAGGTGCTTCCTCATTATGTGTGAAATCTTGCCCTTACATAAATTCTAAATTTAATGATGGCAAATTGATAGCATCTTGATGGCATTACTTTACTATATTCAAAGAATATACATATGATAGCAACATGATGGCAACTGTTGCCATCGGTTTCCTGTCCGCGTTTAACAGCATATTAACGGCATGTTGAAGGCATCTTGATGACAACGTGAGAACAACTTGTCACGATGTGATATCCGCGATATACAGCATGATGACAGCAACATGATGGCAATATTTGCAAAAATATAAATGCCTTATGCGTCGTCTACAATACAATCGTTAGGATGTTACGACGGACCAATCAAAGTAGAGAATATATTTTTTACTTCTTTGATTGAACCGTCGCAGAGTCGTAGCATCTTAACGACTGCGTTGTAGACCCCGCATTTTATATATTTGATATGAAAGTTAACGTCAGATGTTGAAAAAATGTTATTTATATTTTCATGAAAACCAATGTTACCTAGGAAAAAACCACTTATAATTTCATTATAAGTTTATAAGATTACATGCGGTTTTTGTTCTAAAATAGATGATTTTTTTACGAATAAATAAGATCTATTCAACAATCCAATGAGAAATGATAACAAAATCGACATTCATTCGCTATACGATCTCACTAGGAAAGATTACATTACATGAACCTTATAAATTTGTAGATTTAAACAATTTTGTGCACATTAAAAACCGTACTGATTACATTTGAAATAAGATTTTATTATATTCAACATATTGAATACGGTTATTGAACTTACACAAAGCTTAATCTACAGTATTTCAATTTGAGAAAAGTTGAGACAAAAGGGAAATAAAATTTGAAGATAATTGCTTGAATGCACAATAAGAAAGAGAATTTTATATATATATATGTGTATACACACACATTGTACGTTTGGACCTTTCATTGCTTGAGATAAATTTAACTTTTTATTAAAAACGTATTTATCAAATTATATTTATATCTGTAAAAGATATCTATAAAAGATATATAAAGTTATAAAAACTTTTATAAATAACACTTTCATAAATATTATTATTCTTGTTCTGGCAATAAAGTATCATTTTCATCACTATCATCTTCTGCGATAGTTTGATTCTCCGGTCTCCTTATTTCAAGGAGCTCGTCCACTGCGTGACGCATATTTTCTCGGCGACCTACGTTGTATATCCCATGATGTAAAAAACATTCTTCTTACATCATGGTACACCCATGGAATTTGATTCTGTCCATGGGGAAATTTTCCAAACTAAAAAATCGCTATCTTTCTACATACTTACAGTTCATGATTAATGTAACGACCAATAAGCTCTAGTCGTTACATTAATCATGAACTGCGAGTATGTAGAAAGTGGTGATTTCTTAGTTTAGAAAATTTCCCCATGGACAGAATCAAATTCCATGGGTGTACATTGTAGCTGATTTTCGGTTAATCGTATTACGATATCTTTATTTACCGAAACGTACCGCTTCCCCAATTTCTCTGAAAAATTCTTTGCGTGTTGGCTGCGGAAAATTAGTATTTCCAGAAATTGCATCTGCAGGAAGAAATATGCTATTATAATTTTATGTAATTTATACCTGCATGTATATTTTTAATTAAAGTTAGAAGTTATATATTTCCAATCTTTATTCGAAATGTTAACAAGCTCGAATATAGCAAAGCATAAAAACATAAATGAGTGGTAAAAAAGAGCGCAAAAAATTTAATAAAATGCAAAAATTAGAACATTTATTTGTTAAATGATAATAATTGTATATGGCAAAAGAAAAATTAAAGCGGTAAAAATTAAACTACTACTTTTTTTTCTTTTACGACATACAATTATTGTCATTTAACAAATAAATGTTTTAATTTTTATATCTTATCAAGCCTTTTGCGCTTGTTTCTTGACCTCTCTTATATGTTTTTGTATTTTTCAATCTTGTTTTAAAATTTTAATTTGTGGTGACAATGATGCGGAACAATAATGACTTTAACTATATCTTAACCGTATTTTTTTTATTTAAAGGAGCTAATCAGCAAGCAACTTACCATATATAGCTTTAATTAATTTTGTCGTTGATAATGGAAAATTTCCCCCTCTCCCCATGCAGAAAAGTGGCGTATAGCCTCGTCTGACAAACTCTCTTTAAAGCAATATTTTACAGCATCGTGAAGGGTCCAACCCCCCCCCCTCCCAAAATTGGAAATATTCAACCTGTAATGAGATAGTATACTTTTGTAATAAATTTGTTATTTTTACATGAATAATACAAGTACTTTTTTTACAAATTAATGCGCATTTATATGTATTACAATTATATGTATTACTTATCCTTTGAAATGTGATTTCTTATTAAAGAATTACAATTATTTTAAAATATTTTGTCCAGTTTTATAAAAATTATAGAAATCTATTTTTTCTTAAAAAATGACATTAGCTCTCTTAAAAATTTAACGTATTTTTTTGTTATGTCAACGATGTTTGCGTTGCTTACATATAAACTATTTTTACTGTTATTTTAAACTACAAACAACTACAAACGATTTCAGATTGAAATCTGATGCCATTTGAGCTACTAAATAATTTCTTACTGTTTTTTAAAAACCGATAACATATTTATTTTTTAACTACAAACAAAATAATGTTTACTACAATCATCTACAGACAAAATCCTACAAGAAACACACTTTTAAATTTGATTTCGTAAAAGTCGGGTGCCAACTTCACGGAGGTGCCGAGCCACACGATATCCGTTTAGAATTTCCATAGTTTTGGTTCTGTGAAAAGCCTGTATATTGGGACGATGTTATAGTATGCGACATCGGTGGCCTTAAGGTTCCTTGAGAAGATTCAGACATTCTCGATATTAACGGTAGGATTTTCATAATCTTATTGTGTTGGAATAATCCACTTTATTGGAGCTAGAATATTCAATAGGGAATGCAACATTGCTTGCGGCAGTTCTTGACGCCTCAAAAGCATATGTCGCTGTACTAGGTACAAGCTGCGTGTAAGTGTACGGACTGTATCGTTCTGAACCTTCCGTTCTGCAAGTACTTATCGAACTGTACGGCTTTATGCCACATATTTCAACCTGCTGATCATTGGTACAACCAATTAGTGTATTGTGCGACTGTGTACTAGAAGTCTCTCTTAAATGTGTCTGAGAATTATTTGTATGATTACTTTCCACTGCGAAAACTTGAGTATGCTGTATAGGCTTAGATGTTATCTGTTGTTCGGATTCAAGCATTTTTTTATTTGCATCAGTGGCATTTGTGCTTGAAGAAACTTTTTTCAATGTTTCTTTGATAATTTCAATTTCTTTATCCATATTTGCATGAATAATCTTCTTGGTGCGTACATTAACATTTTTACGCTTTTGTAAGAGCTCATTCTCCGATGATAATGTTATGTATCTTTTAGGCCTCACAATGGTACGTGAAGCATGTCCAGAACTAGAATGCAAAATTAATTTATAATTTTATTTCTACAATAAGCTCTACAACATACCATGCGTTTATTGCAATAATAAAAAATTTTCCTCTGACTGGTCATTTTTTGTTTTTCTCGCATATTTATTTCAGTATCCTAAAGTGACCGCTTGAAAGAAAAAGTGTTAGGGATGTCTAAATCGATTTGAAGTTTTCAAATTATAATAATTAATGTCTAAGTTATTACAGATATAAAAACATAGTTATGTATGGATTTATAGAAACCATAGTGCTGTATTTTTGAGAATACAATTAAATTTTTTGCGTTACTTTCTAATAAAGCCCCTTTCTTTTTCTGTTCGTCTGTATTTGACTAGACCATAACTGGCATATGCGAATATTTCAACGTTATCAATTTTTCCATCAGATGTAAAGTTACAATACACGTTTTTATTAAAATATCTTCTTTTTCGCCAATGCACAGCCGCTATTACGTACTATTAAAAAAAAAAATAAACATTAAAAATAAAAAATATCTTATTGCAATTATATCCAAAATACTAATTTTTTTGCAGGATTGGATAGTAAGTGAAAGGATAGAAAGTGAAAAGTTAAAAGTTAAATAATAAAGTTAAAAAATTAATAATTTTTAATTTACTTCGTTTTTAATGATTTACTTTTTAACTAGTGTAGGAGGATCAGTCGAGTGCGAGCGTGGGTATGCGTATGGTGTGCGAGCGAGTGCGATGCGTATACATCTATGTGTAAGAGTGGGCGACAGATGGCGCGAGCGGGCGGGAAAGTGTAGAGTCCCTAGAAGTAGAGAGTCTGGACATCTGCCCCTAAAATGTCGGTAATGAATATGTTAGTGTATGTACGTGAGCTTTATGTGTGTGTATGTTTATCATTGTGTGCACTTGAACGTATTGTATATTGTTATCGCATTGGCTAAAGAGGATTAAACAAGGATCCGTATTGGTGCTGCCATTTTAGGTGAACAATCACATGGAACCCCGAAATGTCCAGACTCTCTACTTCTAGGGACTCTAGGAAAGTGTAGCGCTAGCGGCGGCGCTGGTTTGTTCCGTTTTTGTGCGCTCTCTCCCTCTCTCTCTCTCCGTGCATGGCGTACCTGATGCGAACGTTCGCAAGCGATAGCGTAATATTTCCTAAGTTTTATTTAGTAAGATTAATCTATTTCCTAATCAATTCTCCGGGATCATTTGTGATGTTAGCTCAGATACCTGTACCCATATTCGCGTAGACTCTACTACTCTCGTACAGTAGGCCTATAAGTTCCCGAGAGCTAACCTCGAATCATAGCCGTTGAGGCTCGAGCTGTAAGCACGCGATCACGTCCACGTACTCGTGGAGTTTATTTGTCTTGGCGATTTTACTAAAGCAAACTATTTTATGTAAAGCCTAGCTGCTTAAACATTCATTATAACTCTCTATTTCCCGCCAGTCGAAATACGCCAGTGATTGGCCAGCACGACAACGTAATAGCCACAGTTGGTGACCCCGACGTGATCACGGCGCGTTACGCTGTAAAAAATTTTCAACCTAATCAACGCGTACATGTAACGAATAGTCATGGCTAGTGGCTCAGGCGACCCGCCGTCGGGCGACCAAGAAAACAGTGTATCGTCGCGTGTAATAGAGGTTCCCGCACTCGCGCGAGTCGGTATTAGATCCGTTTTGGAAATCGAAGCCGGATCTATGGTTCGTGCAGATGGAAGCTCAGTTCTTTACCGCGAATATAACAGTAGACGATAACGAAGTATAATTACGATGATACAATGCCTCGACAAAGCTTGTTTAGCTGAGGTTAGCGATATTGTGCTTAATCTTCCCGCGGCGGACAAATATCATGCGCTTAAGGACAGGTTAATTAAAAGTTTCGCGGACAGCGCTGAAAAGAAACTGCGTAGACTATTAAACGAGATCGATCTGGGTGATCGCCGCCCGTCGCAATTACTTAGACGAATGCGAGACCTTGCACAATCCGGTGTATCCGAAAAAGTGCTTAAATCCTTGTGGTTACAACGACTACCGCAGCAGGTGCAAGCCATTTTGACAGCTACCAAGTACGACCTTGAAGAATTATCGCAGCTAGCGGATAGAGTAACAGATGTGTTACCCGCCGGCATTAACGTGGTCACGGCAGCAACATCCAAGCAGACTCTTCCAACGGATCCGCAATGCTCGCAGATTTCTGCGTTTATAGAGCGAGTGGAAAAGTTAGAGACTCGTGCTTCGCGCAGCCGTTCACAAACTCCGCAGGGTTCTCGTCGCGGAAGTTATTCAAGATCCAGTTCAGGGAGCCAATCCGACAGCTGCTGGTCCCATCGACGTTTTGGCAGCAAAGCCAACAGGTGTACAAAGCCGTGCGGTTGGAAACCAGCCCCACAGGAAAACTAGAAGCCGAACTGCTTCAGGCGGCAGGTAGTTTGGCCGTGGCAACTCGCCGTCTTATAGTCAGAGACCGTGTCACCGGCATTAAATTTTTGATAGACACCGGGGCGGACGTCTCGACTCTTCCCGTCTCAAGACGCGACCGGTCGAATCAGAGCGATCATGTATTCTACACGGCTAATGGAACAATTATGCCTACGTTTAGACAGAAGTTACTCAAACTCGACTTGGGATTCCGTCGGACCTTTCAATGGCCTTTTGTGATTGCCGACGTGGACACCTGTATCATTGGCTCGGATTTCCTGGCACATTTCAATTTATTGCCCGATATTCGACACAAGCGGTTAATCGACGGCAATACGCTCATCAAAGTCTCCGCTCAGCTGGTCAAACAAGCCACGCCTCGCATAACAACGTTGGCCGAAAATTGTTCATTTAAAGAGATTCTGAGTGAGTTTCCAGAAGTAACGAGAACGTCGATCATTCATAAGGAAACTGCGCACGGAGTGGAACATGTTATCGAGACAACGGGTCCCCCTGTGTCGGCCAAAGCTAGACGACTGTGCCCGGAGAAACTTAAGGCAGCCAAACAGGAATTTGAATACATGATTCAACAAGGCTTATGTAGACCCTCCAAAAGTCCTTGGGCTAGTCCCCTACATCTAGTACGAAAGAAAAACAGCGACTGGCGCCCGTGCAGGGACTACCGCAAACTCAACAAGGTAACCTTGCCAGATCGTTACTCAATTCCTTTTTTGCAAGACAGCACGCATTTTCTGCATAACAAGACTATATTCTCCACCCTAGACTTGGTGCGCGCATTCCAACAAATACCAGTCCGCGAATCGGATATTCCAAAGACTGCAATTATTACGCCATTTGGACTGTTTGAATTTCCGTTTTATGACTTTTGGGCTGCGTAACGCGGCGCAGTCCTTCCAAAGATTCATAGATCGGGTAACCGCGGGACTTGATTTCTGTTTTACGTATATTGATGATATCTTGATCGCTTCACAAAATGAAGTACAGCACAAAGAGCACCTGAGAGTACTCCTCGGCAGACTCCAACAGTACGGAATCGCAATCAACCCCAATAAATGTGTTTTTGGTCAAAAAAGTGTCAGCTTCTTGGGACATATAATCAGCACGGAAGGCATCAGACCCCTTCCTGAAAAGGTCCAAGCCATCACCGATTTCCAAGAACCAGCAACGGTTAAAGGACTTCGACGCTTCTTGGGCATGCTCAACTTTTACAACCGATTTCTCAAAGACGTTGCAACCATGCAGGCGCCATTGCTCAAGGAAATCTCCGGACGTAAACGTTGCAATAACGCAAAAATAGTATGGACCCCGGAGCTTAGACAAGCTTTTCAGGAAGTTAAAAAACATCTTGCTCAAGCCACCTCACTTGCATTCCCTGATAGCAAGGCAACACTCTCGTTGCAGACGGACGCCTCAGATACAGCGATCGGTGCAGTATTGCAACAGCGCAGCAACGGAATTTTACAGCCACTTAATTTCTTCTCGAGGAAACTCACACCCACGCAAACTAGGTATAGTGCGTATGATAGAGAGCTGTTGGCTATCTATTCGGCTATCAAGCACTTTCGTTTCATGCTCGAAGGACAAAATTTTTACATCGTAACAGACCACAAGCCCCTCGTGTTCGCATTTAAGAGGAAATCTAATCAAATGTTTTCCAGGCAAACTCGCCAGCTGCTTTTCATCTCAGAGTTCACGACTGACATTCGCCACATCGCAGGCGCCGAGAACATCGTAGCAGATGCTTTATCTCGCGTCGACACTATCGTGATGCCAACCAGCCTTGACATGCAGGAAATTGCAGAAGCTCAATCCTCAGACGAAGAACTGCAACAGTTGAAGCAATCCGCAGCAACGTCACTGAAGCTAAAAAAGTTTACCCTATCGGAGACAGCATCCACCATCTTCTGTGACACCTCGGAAGATGACATCAAGCCGTACATTCCTGCATCATTGCGCAGACGAGTGTTCGACATGGTGCAGATGTCGCATCCAAGCGGCAGAGCAATGCATCGACAAATTTCGCAAAAATTTGTGTGGCCATCTATGGCGAAAGATATTAAAGAGTGGGCCCGTACATGTTTAGCGTGCCAGCAATCGAAAATCCATCGGTACAACCACGTTTCGCCCACTAAAATCCCAATGCCTGACTCACATTTTGAACATGTGCATATTGATATTGTCGGTCCCCTGCCTCCATCTAAAGGTTTCAAATATCTGTTAACGATGGTCGATCGATTTACTCGTTGGCCCGAAGCCATTCCTTTGCAGGACTGCACTGCAGATACGGTGGCAAAGAACCTTTTCACTTACTGGGTAACCAGGTTTGGTTTCCCACGCCTGATCACAACTGATCAAGGCTCACAATTCGAGGCACAATTGTTCGATGCTCTAGTTCAACTTGTCGGTTCGAAGCGCTGCCGAACAACTGCGTATCATCCGGAGTCCAACGGGATCATCGAGCGATGGCATCGCTCCCTCAAGTCCGCATTGATGTGCCATGGCGAAGCTCAATGGATCGACACACTACCAGTGGTTTTGCTTGGTTTGAGAACCTGCTTCAAGGAAGATTTAGGCACCTCCGTAGCGGAATTAGTTTACGGCGCCACGCTCAAGGTCCCAGGTGAATTTTTCTCCTCCGAGGAAATGCCGAGTAACTCACGGATTTTCGTTGAGGATTTCCGCGTAATTATGCAAAAACTGCGACCTAGACCGACCTTGCATCATATTAAACCTAAAATGTTTTTCCACAAAGACTTATGTAATTGTTCCCATGTTTTTCTCAAAGTAGAAGGTAGCAGACGCCCCTTAGATCAGCCGTACACCGGCCCACATAGGGTTTTAGAGCGCATCTCGGATAAAGTCTTTGTTTTGGATATGAACGGTAAATGCGTTAATGTTACTGTCGATAGGCTTAAGCCTGCCTACTTAACAATCCAAGACCCGGATACCTCTCAGTCAACTACATTTCCGGCATCAGCTGGTGCACCGAGCCAGCAAGAACCAAGAACATATTCCGGTCCAGCGACCAAGCCAAATACCGTCAGATTTAAAGAATAATTCACATTAAGAAAAACTCTAATGTACAACTTAGCGTTAAGCATTCAAAAAGCAATAATTCTTTTTTTTTATTATTTTGTCTATTATACCATATTGTATTTACTATTATCCTTGTTCTTCCATTCCAGTATTAACTAGTACGTTAACGTTTTCTTACGTTTACACTGGGGGGGGGGGGGAGAGTACTGTGGCGTTACGAGCGCTAGCGGCGGCGCTGGTTTGTTCCGTTTTTGTGTGCTCTCGCCTTTTCTCGCTCTCTCTCTTTCCGTGCATGGCGTACCTGATGCGAACGTTCGCAAGCGATAGCGTAATATTTCCGGGAAGGTCCCAGATGCGCACAAACCCAATTGGACACCACCAATTATAGCGGCCGATGCCTAGAGTATTTTCGTTGGTTGGGTTAGATTAGATTACGTGATTGGTGGTGTCCGATCGGGTCTGTGCGCATCTGGGACCCTCCCATATTTCCTAAGTTTTATTTGGTAAGATTAATCTATTTCCTAATCAATCCTCCGGGATCATTTGTGATGTTAGCTCAGATACCTGTACCCATATTCGCGTAGACTCTACTACTCTCATACAGTAGGCCTATAAGTTCCCGAGAGCTAACTTCGAATCATAGCCGTTGAGGCTCGAGCTGTAAGCACGCGATCACGTCCACGTACTCGTGGTTTATTTGTCTTGGCGATTTTAATAAAGCAAACTATTTTATGTAAAGCCTAACTGCTTAAACATTCATTATAATATCTCTCTGTTTTCCGCCAGTCGAAATACGCCAGTGATTGGCCACCACGACAACGTAGTAGTTACAAGAGTCCTGTCGGCAGCGGGACGAGACACGTCAAGGCAGGAGCGATTTTTGAGTTGCGAGCTGCGAGTCTGTGCGTATTGTGTGTGTGTGCGATATGATAGAGCTAATCACCGCGAGATCGGAAAGCCTTGTCGAAACCGAAGAGACTGATTTGAGACTGCTAAGAGTTTTGCAAGCACCGCAATTAGTTTGTATCCGAAGCGTGCTATTCTCATTGTGCAATAAACTCTGTACTTGTAGATCACACTTATTATCTAAATATACAATCATATCCTACACTAGTTTAAGTAATTTTTAAAACTACTTTAACTAGATATTTTTAAAACATAAACTTTAACTTATTACTTTTTTGCCTAAGTTAAAAATTTATTTATGTAAAAAGAAAACAATTATCACAGAAAACTAATTTTTATACAAATAATATTTTTTTTTTATTTTATTAACTTAATGTACAAATAAAATATTAAATGATGATCTATATTACAATTATTTTGAGCAAAGTAATTTTATAAAATTATGACTATAATTTAATATTAATGATTTTTAAAATTAATTTTTATTTTAAATTTATTATATTCAACGTAACTTTTAACTGAACTTTTTGTTAATATAATTTTTAGCGTATATTAATTTAATAAGCTATTAATTTTAACTTAATTTAATTAAAAAGGAATATTGTGAACTTATCTAATTTTGTTATTTTGTTCGCTAATATTAATGATTATCTATATAAGGTAAGTGAAGAATGTTTAATTTGCAAAAATATTTATTTCAAGTTTATAATTTCAACTCAGGAGTGTTTGTCAGTGTAAGAATAAATATGAAAATTAATAGCAATTAAAGGAACATACAAACATTATCAACATATCTTACTATGCCAGTAATTTGCTATGTCAGTAATTTACTGCCAGATATGTCCTACAAATCAAACAGTGTTAATATTAAAATATCAGATCAATTATTTATACATCTCTTGGATTTTTCTTTGGAGAGGTCGCTTCATGGGAGATTAAATATATGTAAATAAGTTATACAGTCAAGAAAAGTCTTCCATCCAATATTATCATATGTGTTATATCTTAAATTTTACCAAAAATATATAACATTTCATTACATATGAGAAACAGAAAAAGGGTAGCAACATTTACGCTCTTTAAAAGATATATACTTAATTGTAGAATCACAAACACATGCATATAAAACACCATGCTTTTATATTATCGTGTTTTGGTATATTAAAATGGAGCATAGTATATTATTGACTCAATTAATAACTTATTATCAATTAGTGACATACCGCCAATTTTTATGTTAGACATTTACCACATCAATTTAATCTGGCACTAATGCAATACAAATAGCAGGAAAAAGTGTATACAGAATATAGGAAAGTCTTTAATCCTTTTAAAAATCACAATATTAACTAAAGACCCATCACCTACATTTGATCACAAGCATTTTTAAGAAAGTTATTTTTAAAACAAGTCATTGTGCATCCTATTAATAAAGCAATTAGCAATTGAGTTCATTCATTATCAGTTATTGAGACAATGCGTATACGTACGTATGTGGCACGTAAATAACCACAAGTTTGATTCATATGGTATAACCCTGTTGAAATTATAAAATAAAAATTATAAGTTTGCACTTTATTGTGTTAACGTGTAAAAAATTACATTGTGCAGGAAGCGTCCCGTGAGGACGTTTTGTGAATCAGATAAAAACTGATAAATATTTCTGTGAAGAACATGATACATTTTTTTATCAGCGTGAACATAATAATACGATAATATAATGAGTACGAGATTATAAAAAAATATCTGTATAAAATTGAACGTATATTCTTTTATGTATTAGCAGACAATCAAAGTATTTTTAAATGATAAAGTCTAATCATGTTTTATTTGTAAACCATTGCATTCCAGAAATTATCATAATAATTAACAGTTTCAAAAGCGAGTATTTCATTTGAAATAAAAAAGTTATTGTAGCTGAATACAATTTTTTTAACCATATTTTTATTTTTCTGAAAATGTGATAAGTTTATATGATTATAGTATATAGTAGCTAGTTAATCAATAATAGTTAAAAAAAGAATACATTTCTATAAAAATGTATTAGAAACGTTCAAAAATTAAGAATTTGCCTGTCTCAGTTAATACGTTCTGAACAAAATTCATTAATATATTCGATATTCGAAATCCTAATTGTTATGTAAAATTTGTTTCGTGTCCGAAGATTTACATATGCATCAAACGGAACTTAATAATTACATTAATAAACGAAGTTTAATTAAGTTACATTAATAAACGATTTTGCTATTATACTTTTGTAAGTGTAAGAAATAAAAAATCACATTTACGTAAAGTATTAAACAAAAAGGTATTTATAAACTGTAAAATATTCACATTATAGCGTATCCAATAGCAAAACCTTTATTAATAGTTGACGAATCATGAATAAGCTTTATATATATAACATAGTTTGCTATACAACTTTACAACACCCATTCTGTATATAATATGAGAGCATAATTACCGATTTGATTGCCTTATTTTGCCTCGACCAATTTGAACACAATTTCGCTTCACCATATTTGCTTGTCGATTCTTTGCTTTGAGTTTATCATTCATTCTAAACGTAAGCATATTTTAAATTAGTTACTGTGTTATTATTAAATTACAATCTTTAATTGTAGTGCATAAATATATAACATTATGTACCATACAAAAAAATATGCGGAAAATTATTGTCATGATAATATATAGTATTTAAAAAAATAATGCTAACGAAATTTCTTTTTGCTATAGTGCCATTTTAAATGGCACCTTTGTGGCACCAACAAAACCTTCATGTTCATCTGGTATTACAGTATACATTTTTTATTCTTTTACTTTAAATTTATCTATTTTAAAACAAAGTAATAATAAAAGGATAATAAAAGGATAAATAAAAGTTGTTATTTTGGCCTTATATGACCAAACACACTTATTCAAAATGTAACAAGATTGTAGAAAGCAGTTTTCTGTTCATGAGAGAGAAAATCTATCTTTTAGTTCTCCAGAAATCCTAATCAAACCAAATTATAACAAAAATGAACCGAATCAAACCATCCAGCAAACAAACATAAATTTAAATAAATTGAAAATTATAATTTATTTTAATTTATCAAATTTACGGTTTAGCCTTTTTAGATTGAAATGGATTAAAATATAAAATACGCCATTCATCATGTTGAATTCTCATATATTTTTGTCTATATTATATTATTTTTAGATACAAATGGATTCGAAGTCTAAAGCGCGAATTCGAAAACGTCGAAATGAATTTATGTCTATCAATTTTAATTTAATTTCATTTAGTAGGCAATCAATTAGAACTAATTTCGGACGATGCTTACGAAACTAAATTAAACATAACAAAATCAATCTGAAACGAATCGATACAATCAATTGATTAATTAATCTTTATTAATCTCGAATAATCTTAATCGAACTTTTTTTTTACGAAGGGAAAATGGGCTTTGGAGGAAAACCCGGGGTTATGCGGGACTCGCCCCCGCCAACGACGTGTCGGCGGAGGACGGCCCACTAAAAACCCTTCGGGTATCCTGCCCAGATCCTTGATGTGGGAGGGCTCCGGAAACGTGTGCAGCATGCTTTCGGAGCATTGTAATCGAACTTAATAGAATTTCAGCGAATACAACCTGTTGTAAGATAATTAACCTCTCCAAATATCCTATAAAAATAAAACGAATTTATCAGGAATGGACTCTCCTTGCTCACTTTCCATCTTACAGAAGTGTTAAAACGACGAACTTATTATAAATGGATTCATCTTCTTCACTGACAGTAACATCAGAATAGTTGTCATCCTCGATTTTCCACCACGGCATAACATTTTCCCTTAATTTTACTCAAATCTACAACAGTACAATCCTCAGATAACACAGAACACACAAAAACTCCAAGTTTGGACGATGGAATACCGACATCATAGAAATCTTCCATGATTTGAAATTTGTTAATGATCAAATAATATGTATTATTCATTTGAACAATATTGCAAACAATGCAGACTGAAAAATTAATCGAAACAATGCATCTATCACCTAAAGAGTCAACATCTAAAAAGAAACTCTTTGTTTGTAGTTTTTTATATTGTACATAGTGAGAGGACAGTTGTATAGGGAATGGATTGCTATCATGCCTCCTAAAAACTTGGAGATTTTAATTTCTCTCTTTTCTGTCTTTCAACTTCTCTAAAAGCAAACTGTTGCAAAAAACTATGAGTTTTCTATAGTACTTTCTAAAGAACTCCATATTATTTTCATATGGAAACGCTGATAAAGAATCAAGAGGACCTAAGCGTTCAACATCTTTTGATAAATGCAGTAACGCATGAACATTATAGGAGGAAAAGGTCACGTCACAAAAGCAAGGACATGTCTCGACAAACTTTTCTAATGCAAATTTGGATATTTTAATCGTCTGTATATGTATGTAGTCGCGAAGGAATTAACTGAGAGCTCAAGTGAGTTTTCTTTCTGTTTAAAATCTAACGTTTTGAGTACATTACGTCCGAGTTACAGAGTTCGATGTGCTATGTCAAAAAGTTACTTGGCGAGAGAGAGCGTTTCCTCTCTCGCCCGCTTTATATAAACTCCAAAATGACTGTTTGGTCCGCAAATTCGAAACTGTATATGACCTTCCCTGTTTGCGAATCTTCTGACAAACATGTCATTTATTTTCCTGTGTATTATTATTTTTCAAACCTTCCGTTGGGCATGTGGCGAAAGGTCGCCACACAAGTTTTGCAAAAGTCATTTGGCTAGAAGAAATTTTAGAGTGGCACAGCGCACGTATAGCTGCGTGAAAAAGCAAAAAATGCTTATATCCTTGTTCGTCTATAATGCCTTGTAAAGCAATAGATCCTGTGTACAAAACAAATTGACGACCCTCCGTTACTTTGTAATCTTTATAGTCGGTCAATAACCTTGGCTTTCTCGAAAATTCTCGTGGGCAATGTAGCGTAATACGTTCGAATCTTTTTGAAATTCGATTTTGATTTCGAGAGGACAATTTCATTTTTTTGCCATACTTACTACTATTCCACGCAGTTAACAATTTCTTTACGACACCTACACAAATTAAGTGCATGAATTCAACGGGCACCTGTGAAACCAATCTAATCGGTAAATGAGATAGTGGACTTGGTCTCTTGTGATGATCATCGTCAAGCAATTGTGCATATTCGTTATCAGTCCGGAGAGGATGTTTTATGCCAGTAAAAACCAACTGGCCATCACTATGAACACCGACAATTTTGCATTTATGACAAGGATTACTAGAAGTATGACCAAAGTGATTTAGAATCCATGAGCGTGCTGGTGCGTCTGCTATAAAAGCTCTTAATACAATCGGGATATATTTGTTAAATAAGAAAATACCTCCACTGCTGATAACCTGAAGAACATCTACAATAAAGTCATTTAGAAAATCATCAATATTTGCAGATTTTTTTGATCCCTTATAAATTCTTACAATTTTAGGATTACTGCCCAGAATATTTGCTATCGAACACTGAATTGGCCAAATTTGCATAGTGCCACATTTATTTAATCTAGCACCATCAGTGCTAAAATCAATCTCGAGAATGTTCGGAATCAAGTTTGGTATAGTCTTCTGCAAAATACGAGTAAAGGCTTTCTCAACACCAACATGAAAATACTCTCCTGAATAAACTTTGCGTATCTGAGGACCAACTCGAGGAGTATTTAAGAGAGTTCGCTATCTTGCGGAAGATAAACGAGTTGCGAAAGGGATCGCAATGTTTTTAAAATAATGTTTCCTTGCACATGCGTAAGATTTCCCTTTATAAAAGCTGATGCGAGGGATTCTTGAAAAATATGTGCAGAATCTATTATCTCTTCACTCATACAATCACTCATACAAACTGAACTAGCACCCTTAGAGTAGATTGTACTTGCATTGTTGACATCATTCATTACTGTTACCAAAGAAGAAATATCAGTATCAAGTTCATCAACAGCGAACATTAATGAATCATTACAATTTTGAAGGGACGATGACATAACATCGTTATTATGGTCGCATGCAGCCTTTACTACTGAATTAACTATCTGCACATCCATACGCAATTCACTGCTTTGTCGCAATTCTTGAAACAAACGGTTACGTTAGCGTAACGATAATTTAAAAAACGGTTTACGTCTTCTAGAATTTTTCAAATTTTTGCTCATTTTGAAAGAATTCATTTCGCCTATTACATAGATGTGATAGCCAACTAAATGTGTTATACAATTTACCACTGAACAAATAATAGTTAAAAGCTTAAATTGAAAGTAAAGAAACTCTTGAAATTAAATAAATTATAATAATAAATAAAAATAAATTGTTTCTATAGGAAAAAGGAGAAACATTAAATGCACAGTACAACTTTTATGTAAATCAAGATAATGTGTACAAAGGTATTTTCAATTGTTGAAAGAGGAACATGTAATATAATGGAGTCAAACGATTCACTTAATGAAAGAACTCATATTAAAATACTCACTTGCAAAAATTATTACCAAAACTTTGTGAGTTGTACTAAACAGCACATTTAGTTTTTTGATTATCCTTAACAGCTAATATCAAGAATCTACGGAGATCCTAATAAAGAACAGATGAGGGGCCTGTAAGTAGAAAAAAACATTGGACTAAATTGCATGATTGTGTAAAAGGGTAATCATTTTATTATTTCTCTCGTGTATCTTTTTCTATCGTATGCGATACAAAGACAAATTGATCTTGAGATCTAGGATGCTATTCTGTACACACTTTTTGTTTTTAACGATAGTTGTCAGTGTCGTTGCGCAAATATTTTACATGATAAAAAAGCTGCGCAACGATACCGACAACTATTGTTAAAAATAAAAAGCATGTACAGAATAGCATCCCTGAGAAATGAATACGGACATATGTGCCGGTGCAATATACCCTAATATTTTGTACAGGGTGTTGCATTTACATATGAGGCAGTATGACCGGGATGCACGACAGACTTTGTCTACGTTCATTATCTATAACTGAGTCGCGCTTGAGATACATAACCTGCAAAGTCTGTCATACAACCCATCGTACTGCTTCGTATGTAAATGCAACATTCTGTACACATGAAGTTTTTGTCACGTCCATCAATTACCTAAATCAGTGCTCGGAATTAGTGGCACATTTCGAGCACTGACCTAAATAAGTAATTATTTTTACATACCTGTTAGGATGAAATTTTCTGGCTGATCTTCACCTTCCACTTCCACTCAATTATTGTTTCGTCCTTTTCCAAATGAAATCGAGGACGATACGATTATAACTTTTTCAAGAAAATACAGAATGAGAGGTGATCGCGTTAGCAATCTTCCAAGATTCTTAATCGGACAAAGTCTTGAGCGTCTTGACGTGTTGGCGCACGGATCAAAACTCGAAACTACTTTTCACTTTCAATTTTTTCAAGATCTCAAACTTTTCTCATTCTCTCCACAGATACAGTCCGAACAATAATAGATGCATTCAGAAATGTCGTGCATCCGCTTGTTGCTAAGCAACAAATGAAAATGATTGGTTCTTACCTAGATTCAACCAATACGCGTCGTTCTGATTTGAGTGGCTGGTGGAAGACGCGTGAATATGACAAATTATAAACATTTACGGCAGAAAAATATTATTAGTATATAATTATTAATATATAATTCTTGTCATAAAAATTCTATTATAGTTTTTAATGAAATTGTCCTTAAGGTAATTATGAAGGAGACGGTCCTTTTCACTGATTTTGATAAAATTTTACATATTTGTTCATTTTGAAACATACATTAAGAATCTGAAAGAAAAAATCGTCGCTCTCAAGCGGGTAAAAAGTTATGAAGTATTAAATAACGACGTTTGTGAGGTTAGGAAATCTGTCACACTGACGGCATAGAGAGACCGAATATATTTTTTAATTATTGCACCTGAAAGTAAATGCTTAAAAGGGGAGGGGCTTCGCCCCTCCCCCCGCCCCCCCTCCAAATCTAACCCAACCCAACCCGTGTCCCAGTTTTAATTCAAAAATTGTTTTGCGTGGAAGTTGAAAACCCATGTGGGGGGGGGGGCGGGGGGAGGGGCGAAGCCCCTCCCCCTTTTAAGCATTTACTTTCAGGTGCGATAATTAATTTTGCTGTGTGACAGATTTCCTAACCTCACAAACGTCGTTATTTAATACTTTATAACTTTTTATCCCCTTGAGAGCGACGATTTTTTCTTTTAGATTCTTAATGTATGTTTCAAAATGAACAAATATGTAAAATTTTATCAAAATCGGTGAGAAGGACCGTCTCCTTCATAATTACCGTCCTTAAATATAATCGTACAAATAATTATGAATAAATTATTTTTCAATTTAATAACGTGCCATTACTATTCTTGTGCAACTTAAAGCTGTGTGTGTCAAGACCGAAAATTTGCTCGGCGCACAGTTTTGTGAATTTGTATATAAAATTACATTGAAAAACATTTGCACGAAGATCTAGCTATGACGATATATTATTAATACATTATTTGTTTAATGTACACAGTTTTTTTTTATATTCTTGCCATATATATTTTATATTTAAAAAAAAACAACTCTTAATATTATAAAAGATATACAAATTTTTTATTTTACCAAACATGGAAAAGAATTGACAAGAAACAATTAGCTTTATTATTTTGTATATAAATTATTCTGTTTATATATTCTATATATTATAAATCACATATTTTTGAAAAGAAAAAACTATAACAGTTTCGAAAAATTAATATTGTTAAGTTATTGAAAAACAATGAAAAAAAGTTATAGTATTTAAATACTAGAAACAAACGTTTTTAGAATGTTATTGAAAACGTAGAAAAAATTTGTTACATCAATAAATTAGGTATTGTCATAAAAATGAAGAACAATACTATTATAACGTTAACAAGAACTGTTGTTAACATCATAATATTGACAACAAGATATAATTCAGAAACTTCAACAATATTCAACAAATATTTTGCAACGTTTGTAAAACGTCAGATATTTTATGTGCCATCAATTTGCCATTATGTTGTCGGCACGATACTGTATATGAAATGCGAAATCATCGCATGTTGTTATCTTGCTATCAACATGACACGTTATTAATCCTCACTATTTGCTCTTGAAATTTCATAAAATATTGATGTCTATTTGTCCTCATGTTGCTAACTCAGGTTGCACATAGGACTTCGGTGTCAGCAAATTGACGGCAACTTCACAACAACTCGTGAAGTGCATTAGTTTACTTAACATGGAAACAACGCTTGGTTAACTGGGTATATTCGTCCTGTACAATTGTAATACCTTTTGCGTTTGACCCAACGTGATATATTTCTTCCATTGATTTTTTCTTTTTTAAACGTATACGTGGAATTTTTACATATAAATAATGTCTTGCTTTTTCATCACGAAAGTTTAAAGAAACGTAATCAATTAACATCGTAACTTGATTTAAAGAAGTTCTTGCTTCTTCATTAGCTTCATTTTCAATTATAACATTTTGTTTATTAGGAAGATGGACAGGTAAACGAAATACAGCATGACTTTTATCTTGTAACTTTTTTTCGTGAATACGCCAACAGGCTTCTACAGGTTCAACATATTGAGTTTCTATAAAATTATGTATCGCATTATGATCAACAATTACATTATTTGTTTCAGGTTCAATTGTTATAGCAGATGCATCGTGTCCTTTGTAAATATACTTATAAAGATACTTAACTGATTTGATACTTAAAACTACTTTAACATTTATATGGCAATTAAAAGTAATTGATAAAATAGGACAATATGGAACTACGTAACAATTATTTACTACATATCCACCAGGACGTTCAAAACTTTTGCCGTTATTTCTTTGACAATAATATGGATAAGCATTTTCATTCATTCTGGTTTCTTCTTGATATGGTTTAGCATAATGTTTTGAACATTTTCCATTTACCAAACACTAATCACCACAAGGACCATGAATCGTGTGTTTCATAACTATATTATGTAAATTATGATTTTCACTTGGATCAGAAATTTCAGCAGATATATACTTGTCAACAATCTGAGGTGTTGTTATTTTGAAATTATATTTTAAAGTAACTAACATATGAATATGTGGTAAACCGCGTTTTTGAAATTTAATTACATATACATAGGCAGTTACTTCTCAAAAAAATTTTTGTTTTATAATCAAATCAATTAAATAATTTTTTTTAATATTAAAAACTCTTGCACAAATGTTAGGTCTATCAGAAGCTTATTGACTATGTAAAAGATTTCTTCGATTTTGCGCCATTTTGGATTACAAGTCTTAGTAACAAAGAGGTCCGATTTACCAAAATTACCAACGATTGCCATTGCATCTTGATAATTTTGTAACATATTACGTGGTGATCCAATAAATGTGGAGGGAAGTATAACCATACGCCCATTTAAATTATTTGCCATAGTTTGTGTATAATCTCTTAAACCTTGATAAGTTTCAGTACGTATTTCTTTTTCATGATTTTTACAATAATTTATTCTGTCTTTTTCAATTTTTACATAATTATCTACAAGCCACTGTTGAAATAAACGACGTCCTAATATAAAGACGTTAAATTCATCACGAATGGCTATGCGATATCTAATATATTGGCCTCTAGTTATTCGTTTATTACTATTTTACAAGTAAATATTGTTGGTTCGTAATATATAACAATTTTATTCCTGACGCAACTAAATCATTATTGCCCATTGCTACGTTTTAGAACATAATACAACGAAAATGGCTCCTGTTTTATCTAAAATGTGGGAAACGATAGAGGAAAAAACTCAGGCGATGATGAGAGTGTGGCCGGAAATTGTTCATGATATCATGCAACATGTCAAGAACAATCCTGATATTGATAAGTGGATGAACAAAGTAAGCATTATTGATTAAAATAATACAATATAGCTAATGTGGGAAATGAAAAATTATTACAAATTGTTTTATAGATTGATTGACATATATTACAATAAATTCTTTTAGAATAACTAGAAACGATAAGATAATATAAAATAAATATTATAAAATAATGTAACATAAAATTTCTCAAATAGCTATGAACAATTTATATAAAAATTTTAATCAAGATATTTAATGATAGCAATAATATAAAAGTTAATAAAAATGTTAAGAAATCTAAAAGAAAAGTGAAAATGTATACATAAATAAAAATAATGATATTTTATACCGTTAAGTATTTTAATAACATGAAAATAAATCTATAATTAAATTTATATTACCCATAAATTTGAACAAGCATGCAGATTGATACATTTTTATATAATACAGGTATTACAATATACCCTGCCTGCACCGGACGTAACAGAGACGTGCTGTTTTGATCACAAAGTCGCAGAAAATATGATACGTCTTGTGCACGTCGCTGCGACGTAACTAAATAATTTGAATGTTTTAATTAATTAGCTGTTTGTTGAATTTTCTTTTGTATTATGACTTATGTTTTAAAGATAAATAACATTTCACTTTTTAAAAATGATGTTTTTCATTTAATGTAATTAAATTTAATACGTAATTGTGAAAACGTTACGTAGAGTAATGTACAGTTGGGAAATACTATCGCGGTATCCGGCTATCCGGTAAAAATCACTATCCAATGCATCTCTCATAATAATTTCCTTAACCATGCAATTATAGTCACAAATACTTTTTTCTCTGCGTATAGTAGTACACGAAACCATCACTAGATGGTTGTTATGGCGTTTTCTCGTAAGAAAGAAAACACTTAAATGATATAAAAGGCGGAGCATTATAAGATTTCACCGATGTTCTATTAGAATAGAATAATTTTTCTGATGAATTCCCTTGAAAATGAAATCAAGTGAAAGATGTTTTAATTTAGTATATGATTAAAACTAACCTTTTTAAACTTCCAATATTTGGAACTATATAAACATAATAGATGTAACTTGTGACGTGCAGTTTTATCTATCTCGCTACTTCGTCCTCCACCCAAGCGCAAGAAGGCGCGTATGACCGGGTCGGGCACTCAGCGAGAGAGCGAAATCTCCGGCGGGACTGCGTAGGGTATTATTTTTATTTACTCATTCGCGGCTTATTTCATGTAACCGCGGGCACCTCAACAAACGTCGCCTAAGGACCAGCAGCGGCGAGGGAGATGGACGGCGGCGAGAAAAGGAGAAGGCGATCGCCCAGGGCCGGCGCACAGGAAGCCGCCGACGGAGAGGAGGACGAGACAAGACGTCGCGACAGATAAGCGCCACGCAAAAGAGGTTCGTAAGTGACACGGCTGATGGACAAGTTGAGGCGGACGAACGGCCAGGATGAGGGCCGTCGAATGCCGGCTGTCCATCGAGGAGGTAGCGGCGAAGAATCGTTGCAGGAAAATTCGGTTGCTGTCGTCCGCGAGGACGACGAGAGCGACAAGGATGTCGAATGCCGACGGGGACCGTACGACACCTGCGGAGACCCGACACTGCGCTGTCGTGACGTCACGGCTAGATAAGGGCGGCCGTTGATAGGCCGCGCCGCTTGGCGCAAGGATATCGCGCACCCTGTGGGAGGGGTAGCGTTCATCCATTGTGCATCGAGCGCGATCCCCTCGGTTTTTGCGTGCGACCCGTTCGACTGCGTGCGTGTGCTAGAGAGCGAGCAGCGGCTATCGGTTGGCTATCGGCGTGTCCGCTATCGGAGGAAGTGCCCGGCCTTGGCGAGCTTTGTCGGATCGCGTGGAGGATCCACAAGGATCCTAGGGACCCGGAGGAAGATCGTGCTGGAGTCGAGGTGACCCGTCTAACCGCTGTGTAAAGCCACGAGCTGCCGGTGTCGACCGGCTCGCGCTCTGAGGTGGAGCCATTAGGTTAGTGTGCGAGTGCGTCCGCCGCGTGGCGATTGAACGCACCTTGCTTCTTGGTGTTTGGCTGGCTCTCCACCTCAAACACGAGACCTCGTCGAGGCACCCAGCTGTCGGCTACCGCGTGTGCTTTAGCTGTCCCGCCGTAGAAGTTCGCGGACGCCCGGCTTCCCGGGAAGCCGCAAAGCCCTCGCGCACGTGCGCGAGGCGTGTTACGGCCGTGATCGCACGGCCGCCCGAATCATCGGTGTGTTGTTGTAGCGCGTGCGTTGTATTAATTTTGAAGTGCGGTTTCGGCGACTGCGTTGCCGCCGGCGCGAATCTTTTTACTGTACGTACTTTTATCTTGGAATTACGTGGTTCGCCTTAGCGAAGGCTCGGCTTTTGCGTTCTTGCCGCGCTGTTCAGAGCGCGCGTGATTGGCTGTCGTGTTCCGCGCGCGACAAACCACCGTAGTCTTTGCGTTGAGCGCAATTGTTGCAAACGTTAAATCAATTCTAGCATTCCGCCTATGTTTCCGTCAACCGCCTATCTATTTTGGTTGCTGTTTTCTTTTTTTTGTCTCCTTTTTTTGCGTTTGCTTAATTTTTGGCTGTACGTCATTCCTGTTTTTCATCACAATATATTATAGTCTGCTTGTTATATCGGCCTGATTTTACTTAATTTCTCGCCTACCCGTCTTCTCCCGTAAGAGAGCCGCTTCGTCCCTGTCTCCGCTACCCCGCCCCTTTATCGGTTAAAGGAGCTAGCTGGCCGCGTGCGAGCGACGATTTCGCGCTTCGGAATGACGAGCTATCGCGTGGTGTAACTCCGCGTTTGGCATTAGAGAGTGTATCCGGCGATGCGACCGGTATAATCACGCCTGGCGCCCAATTTCGTGACTCGGTGTGAACATTTGGTGTTTCTCGGTTCGTTCGTCACTCCCGCGCGTGTTTCGCGCGTAATTCCTTTGTTTGATCGCATATTTTGCCGTTGCTCTCCGGCGTCAGAAAAATACGTGACAAACTATACATAAAAAGTAGAATATTATAATTCAGAATTGCTATAATTTATAGATCGCACCAAAAACCACTATAAATTATAGTTGAATTATGGTAATTGCAATCATTCTCTTCTCTCAGTGTAAAACTATTATACATTTTATCTAGCAAGTACTTTACGTACATAATGCAGTAAAAACCAATCTTAATTTTTCAAAATTGGTCGATAATTTTCAGGTCACAATTAGTGCATAAGTCACAAAATACACGTCATTACAACACACGTCGCTGTCACCAGAAATGGGGATGTTAGTTACGTCTCAGTGATGTCTTAATTACGTTTCGAACACCAGTTGAGATGTCGCTGAGACGTAACATGCAACGAGTTAGCACGTCACAGCGACGTGCTTGTTACGTTTGGTGCAGGCAAGGTAATGTCTCAGAAACAAAGCATCTTCATAGCTTAACAGTAGTTTATGCTTATAAATCGATAACACCTAGTGAACAGCAGACAGAAGATAACATTCGCTTAGCAAGGATTTTAGGATGGTGTATGGAAATAGTGCGTAATCCTTTTTTTCGAAACTTGGGGTTTTTTTCACAAACAAATTTAAGTTAATTTAATACATCATTAAACACGAGATGTACGAGAGTCATTTTTAAAGTAAGAATCGATTGTGTATTGCGTCCGCGACGGCTGTCACGTGACGTCCGTTTAAGGTTAACCATTCTTGGTCAGTCCCTCACTATGCCTCCATTAAGTTTCACGTCTCTGCCGGTGTTGGTTGTGTGGTTATACTACTTTGTTTGTCGCCATGTCAATCAGTAATCCCGCCGATTGTAAAGTGCGTTCTGTTATTCGGTTTTTAAACGCGAAAAAAGTTCGTCCTGCTAAAATTCATCGGCAGCTTGTTAAAGTTTATGGTGGAGGTGTAATGAATAATGGAAATGTGCGCAAATGGTGTCGGTTTTTTAATGAAGGAAGGACAAATGAACGTTCGGCCTCACGTTGCGGCAAGAACAAAAAGGCAACTGGTCAACTTTCATTGGGAATTACTGGATCATCCACCATATAGCTCTAATTTAGCACCATCGGACTTTCATCTTTTTCCAAAACTTAAGGAATTTTTTGGTGGAAAGCAATTGGAAAACGATTGAAAAAAATTGTTACTAATTGGTTTAACGGTCAGGCGGCAGAGTTCTTTAATGAGGGGATCCAAAAGTTGGTGCCACGACTTAACAAATGTTTAGATATTAATGGCGACTATATTGAAAAGTGAAAAAATGTATAGTTTGTAATATAATTTACGTTCATAATTAAAGTTTTTCTTACTCCATTACAAAACGGTTTTTACTTTAAAAATGACCTTCGTATTATTTTAATATATAACATCTATTTAAATAAGAGCATAACGATAACAATTTGAATAAAAAATATAAATTATTGCGACTATAGATTATAATATTAATGCATTACTACTGTTTGCTGCACGGCACTGGTACGCGAACTAGCACCGATGCAACTTGGCGGGATGGAGATGCCGGTTAAATTTTAGTGAATGCGCTTGTAGCGTTTGAAAAATATAACTTTTATTTCGCACTGAGATATTCGTTTTCAATTACCACGATACGCTTACTCCTCGGAATTCGACTGCGAAAAGGCGCGCTCCCGTTGTTTGTGGGAGCCTATATAGTCTGCGACATGATCCGTTCCCGAGGGTCTCACGTGAAACTTTTCGCGGTTTTGCAGGGAACAAATCGTGCCGGGCTTAGCCGTTCGAATACGCGAGATCGTCGCGTATCGAACGTCAATTGGTCGGCGCGCATCGCGCAACCACGCGCGCAATCACGCGGACAATAGACCGAGCTCACCGCTCTGCTCTGATCGGCAAACAATAACATGTTGATTCCAAAGCCAAGAATGAATTGCCTAAAGTCAAAAAATAATAATTTCAGCGCTTTGTAACATTCTTGGCTTTGGAATCAATAATTCGGAAAGAAGCTGAAAATTGCGGCGTTCCGCAACATTCCGCTCGCCGTCGTTGATGTGGTCAACGACTAATTGGTACGCACAAGTCCGTGTAACTGTCGCGCGACGTGTAGCCACTCCGGTGCCCTTGAGTACGCGCTGTCTCTTCGAGTGACGAATGTGAAGCGACCCGGGAACCGCGACGGTGACTCCTGACGGCGTGGCCAAGTGAAGAATTGGTCGGAAGGGCTAGATTACTAGTGCCCGAATTGTGCAACAAAAAGGTAAGGGAATCTTAGGAATCTATATGAATAATAACGAAACTAGGAAGAACGCTTAATCCTAAAGCGCGTTGATCGTTGACCAACGATAGGAACTCAAGAAGTCTTAACTCTATAATTCTAACTGTAAATTTTGTACAGGTTACTTGGCGCGGTCAAGACCGGCCTCCTCGATGGCCTCGCAATCGCCGGACGACGACACCGGTAGGGGTACTAGCTTAGCGACAGGACGAGTCAGCTCGAAAGTCGCCGTACGCACTGTTACAACGCGGACTTGCCCATCGTCGCCTGGACGCACGCTAATGACCCGCACAAGAGGCCACTTGGTCGGAGGGTTGATCTCGCTCCTTAGTAGGCACAGGCGACCCACTTCGATGTCGGAATTGGTCGTCCACTTTGGTCGATGGCTAAGAGCGTGGAGGTACTCTTGCGACCACCTATCCCACAGCTGATCCCGCATACGCTGCACTAGTTGCCACCGGCCGAGGCGGCCAGCGGGTTTGTCCCGTAAGGATGGCTCCGGCACGGCGCTGATGGCCGATCCCACGAGGAAGTGGCTCGGGATGAGTGCGGCGAAGTCCTCCGGGTCATCCAAGAGGGCCTGCAACGGTCTCGAATTCATGCAGGCCTCCACCTGCGCGAGAAGCGTCGTCATCTCCTCAAAGGTGAGAGTGGTCACCTAGCACTCACCGGAGGTGGTGCTTCATAAATTTGACGGCAGCCTCCCAGAGACCACCGAAGTGAGGCCCCGCAGGTGGATTAAAGCGCCACCGTATTCCCTGGTTGCTCAAGCCGTCCGCTACTCGCCTATCCTCCATGGTGCCGTTTGCAAAGAGGTCGCGCAATTGACGATCGGCACCTACAAAATTAGTACCGCAGTCAGAATACAGGATATGGCACAGTCCTCGACGAGAAGTGAAGCGTTTCAAGGCCGCGAGGAACGCTTCTGACGAGTACTCGGAAACGACTTCCAAACGAACGACGCGAGAGCTCAGGCAGACGAACACGGCCACGAAGGCCTTGTACGCCTTATGCCCGGCTTGTCCGCAGCATGACTGGCGCCGCGTAGTCAACCCCTGTGAGGGGAGGGTCGAGATGGAACTACGCGAGGTCGCGGGAGATCGGCCATTCTCTGCGTCGGCGTTGCCGCCCGCCATCGCACACAGGGCAGACAACGGTGGATGGCGCCTTTAACTGCCGCTCTCCCCTCAGGGATCTAGTACCGCTGTCGGATCAGGCCCAAGGTCGCCTGAGTTTCACCGTGCAACGCTGCGCGGTGGCAGTCCTCGATGACGAGCCGCGTCAGATGAGCCTTCCTCGGTAGAATCACGGGATGCTTCTCGTCGTATGACAACAGCGAGTGCCTCAATCGTCCGCTCACTCGCAGAATGCCCTGATCGTCAAGGAACGGGCTCAACTTGACCAGAGAGCTTTTCTTTGGCAGCGCCTGACCACGCCTGACCGCGCCCAGCCGCCTCTCCCACCAGACCTATTGCGTCAGCCGTATCAAGGACAGATGAGCAGCGTCTAGCTTGTCCACGTTGAGGGACGCACTTCTATTCCCAACAGCCGACCGAACGCTGCCCAGCCACCGTCGGCATCAGGCAGCGACGCGGATCAGCCGATTCAGCTTGGAAAATCGAGTCACCCAGGCCGGCTCCTCAGGATCGACCTCCACGTGATGGGACCGAATGCGCACTTCGGGCAGCTCCTGGTCCGTAGGAAAGGCGGAGGAAGACCACTCAGTCATCTCCTTTGTCAGTCAGTCAGGGCCCGACCACCACAGCGGATGAGCCACGAGCTCGCCCGGCCGCACTCCCCTGGAAGTGCAATCGGCCGAATTGTCGCAGCCCGGCACATGCCGCCAATGAGCCCCCGGGACCGTTTGCTGGATCTCCGCCACGCGATTGGCCGTACGTCGTCCAGCGAGATGAGTGTCCCTGGATCCAACTCAAGGTCACGGTAGAGTCGGACCAGAGAAAGACTGGCACGCTTTGCAGACTCAGCGCGGACTGTACATGCAAGACCAGGCGTGCCAACAGAGCACCACTGGCAAGCTCCAGACGAGGCAGCGAGACTTGCTTTAGAGGCGCCACTCTAGTCTTGGCCGTGATAATTGAGCTGATTCTCTCCTCAGCACACCGCACACAAAGATAGGCGACCGCCGCGTACGCCCGTTCGGAAGCGTCCGCAAACCAGTGGAGCTCCAGTTGAATATGATCGGAGGAGCATCGCAACTACCTCGGGATGCGAATCCGCCGCAGCAGGTGGAGCTCGGACTAAAACGCCTTCCATGCAGTGGCGTCTGCGTCAACCAACGGGTCGTCCCAGCCAAGACCTTGAAGCCACGTTGTCTGGATATGAATCTTGGCTCTGACCACGACAGAAGCCAGCCATCCAAGCTGATCAAACATTCGGGCGGTCTGAGAAAGAACGAAGCGCTTTGTGGGAACTGCTTCTGAAATTTCACTAAATGAGAAGGCAAAGTGATCTGAAGTCGGGTGCCATTGCAACTCGAGAGTAGGATGGCTTTCGAGAGGTAGCCACGAAAGAGAGGTTGATGTCAGCCGGTCGGCTGGCGGGATTTCCTCCAGAAGGCCTCGTTCGCCGACCACTTCTACAGGGGGAATCTGCCCGCCGAGCAGATGCGTGCCAGCTGCCGTTGGATCTCTTTCGCTTCCTTGTATATGACCGGTGAGGACGTCATCCATGTAGACGTCCTACCGTAGGGTCGCCGCTTCAAGGGGATAGGCGCTCTCCTCGTCAACGGCCAACTGCCTGAGAGTCCTTATGGCCAAGAACGGAGCGCATGTGAGACCATAGGTGACCGTGTTGAGCTGATATTCTCTGACGTCGTCGGTCCTGTTGTGAGGCCAGAGAATACGTTGCAGGTCGCGATCGGCCTGATGAACTTGGATCTGCCTGAACATCTTCTCGATGTCCGAGGCTATGACGTACCTATGCGTACGCCACCGGAGGAGAACGTCTGCTAGAGCTGGCAGCAGGTTTGGTCTCGGAAGGAGATGTTCATTTAGGGACCCACCGGAAGCGAGGCTAGAAGAGCCGTTAAAGACGACTCTCAATTTGGTGGAGGCGCTCGCACCACGCAACACGCCATGATGAGGGAGATAGCACGTTCGACTAGCGAGGCGATCAGGCGAGGGATCAGCGAGTGACATGTGTCGCAGATCCTCGTACTGTCGCAGGAACTCGGCGTACATTGTCCTCATGGTCGCGTTGAGTCGCCTTTCAAGGTGCGTTAAGACGCGAAGCCCCGTGACGAGAGAGCTCAAGAAATCCGGTAGAGGTTCAATCAGCGGAAGACTCACAACGTATTGTCCATCTTGCAAGTGACGATGAGTCTTGACGAAGTGGTCCTCTGCCGCCTGCTCATGGGGGTAAGTGGAATTGTCGTTGCGGAAGGAAGCTCCTCCTGCTCCCAGAAACGGCGCACGCTTAGTGCCAGGTCGTCTCCCACGGAGCACTGCAGCGAGCTCGTGCGAGGAGGCCCGTTCTTGTCCTCGTCCGTGAGGTCACCCGATATTATCCAACCTAAAATAATTCTTTGTCCTATAGGCTGGTTCGGACCTCCACGTCGGAGACCGTCGCGGAGAATAGCAGCACAGGCACCGACGCCGAACAGCACCTCAATGGGATCATTGGCTAAGTAGTCAGGGTCGGCCAACTCCAGTCCGCGCAGATGGGGCCAGTCGCCGGCGCTGCCACTGCCGTCGCTGGTGTAGATGGTAAGGCGAGGTACCACGAGCGCCTTGATTGTCACCGTTGGTCCGCACAGGCGCGAAGTAAAGGCGAGTTTTACCGTTGCCCGCGAAACGGCGGTCTGTACTTCGCAAACACCGAAGATCGCGTGAGCAGCGCGAGAGCGCGGCAATCTTAATCGCTGCACCAAGGCCTCGGTGATGAGAGAGGTTTCTGCGCCAGGATCGACAAGCGCGCGAGCCGCATGTTCCCCTCCGAAACGGTCGATCACGTGGATACGAGCTGTAGCCAGCAGCGCGGTTGCTGGCCGGCTGGCGTGATGCGATGTGCTCGCAAGTGCGACTTCGCGAGAGGCATCGTGCAGCGAGGAATGATGACGTTCCCCGCACACCGCGCTCCAATCTCTTTGATGAACATTCGCTCGCCCGATACGACCAGAGGTAATTGCGACAAAGGCTCCCCTCCTGCACGTACTGCATGCGCTCTGATGGAGTCTTCTTCCGGTATGCCTCGCATTGCATCAGGAAATGCTCGGCTTTTCACAGTAGACAACGACTCCGCTTCTGCTCTTGGCCTTTCATGTGGTGAACGCGTGTTGCCTTCGCGTCGCCAGAAGTAACCTTCGTTACGCTGCTCTCTGGATTTGGCGGTTGCACTGTCTCCAGTACTCGCAACCGCTGCTCCAGAAATAATTTTAACTCTGCGTACGATGGCGGATCCGTACGGAGCAGTCAATCCCAATCGAGACGCGAACTCAGCTCGAGTCGATCGACCACGAAGTGAACAAAAAAATCCTCGCAATTAGTGATTGGTCGGCCGATGCACTCGAGGTTGTCAATCGTTCCGGTGACTTAATTCGGCGTGCCTGGCCTCGAACCTCTCCCAGTTTTTGTAGAGCAACTGGAGGCGGTTCTCGATCACATCGATCGTAATGTTCGCAACACCGAGTTTTCGCATGTTATCCGCTGTGTTGGCTATACAGCCACGCAGTTCGACTTGCAGTCGAACGGCACTCTTAAAATCCATGCTCATCTTTTCTGTCTATAGTTCACAGGTAGTTACACTCTGAAAGGCACTAAGGAACGGAGTCACTACGAGTGTCACTGATGCACTGTACGCGCCGGCGGAATGATCCGGCTCGAAGGACCAGATTGTTCGCTGCACGGCATTGGTACGCGAACTAGCACCGATGCAACTTGGCGGGATGGAGATGCCAGTTAAATTTCAGTGAATGTGCTTGTAGCGTTTAAAAAATATAACTTTTATTTTGCACTGAGATATTCGTTTTAAATCACCACGATATGCTTACTCCTCGGAATTCGACTGCGAAAAGGCGCGCTCCCGCTGTTTGCGGGAGCCTATATAGCCTGCGACACGATCCGTTCCCGAGGGTCTCACGTGAAACCTTTCGCGGTTTCGCAGGGAACAAGTCGTGCCGGGCTTAGCCGTTCAAATACGCGAGATCGTCGCGTATTGAACGTCAATTGGTCGGCTATAGCGCGCATCGCGCGACAACGCGCGCGATCACGCGGATGATAGACCGAGCTCACCGCTCCGCTCTGATCGGCAAACAATAAGATATTGATTCCAAAGCCAAGAATTGATCGCCTGAAATCGAAAAATAATAATTTCAGCGCTTTGTAACATTCTTGGCTTTGGAATCAATAATTCGGAAAGAAGCTGAAAATTGCGGCGTTCCGCAACAACTACATTTATTACTTTATAGACGTTGGCCTATTTCATCATGATTGACGACGTTTTAGATCAGGCAATATTTTGTAGAGACAAACCATGTTGGTATCGACATGACGGAACAAATTTAATGGCCATCAATGATGCTTTGTTGTTACAGAACAGTGTGTATTATTTAATAGAAAAACATTTTAAACGGAAAGAATGTAACATTAATTTAGTAGAAACATTTCTACAGGTATGTATGTATATCTGTATAATATTTATGTGTAATGCCGGTTTAAATTTTTTTTTGAAAAATTTTTTATGAAAAAATATTTGCAGGCTACATTTGATACACAAATAGGGCAGTTTTTGGATATGTCCTCGACTTCAAAGAAATTTAATTTGGATCGATTTACAATGAATCGATATAATTCCATCGCTTACTCCAAATCATCAGAAATAGCATTTTTAATGCCAGTATTTTTAGCAATGCATTATGTAAGTTTACTTTTTGTTTCCTTTTTTTACAGAAAAAACTGATCTCTTTACATGATAAGAAATTGTGACGTTGCTTAACGTAGGCTGGAATCGAAAAAGTTCAAGAGATGTTCAAGCAATCAGAAACTATTTTGTTAGAGTTGGGACAGTTTTATCAAATTCAAAACGATTGCTTAGGTTGCTTTTTCGATTTGCGCAAAGATAATACTGATATAGAAGAAGGAAAATGTACGTGGTTAATTGTTAAAGCTCTTGAACTTGTCACTCCGGAACAGCGTAAAACTTTAGAAGTAAATATTGTTGATTACGTGTGTTTTCCTAAACGTTGTTGCATTAATTAATTTTCTTATTTTTTTCTTTGTTTTTCAGGAATGTTACGGAGTTTTGAATCCGAAGAAAACAAAACGCGTAAAACAGCTTTATATTGATTTGAATTTGCAGAATGCTTATTTTAAACACGAAAAAGAAACATATAATGCAATAACTGCACTCATAGAGAAAATACCTTGCAAAAATCTACATTTTCTCATAGGTTTATTAGAGAAGCTTTATGGCAGACAAATCTGTTTTGGTTAAACATACCTTAAATACTACTATTTTAAGCAAGTATTTGTTTTAAGCATGTTTAATCTAAATTTTGAACAATGTAAAAAATTAATAAACTTTATGTTTGCTACATATTAAAAATAGTTTGTCAAATGTTAATGTAAAAAAGGCATCTTTTATAAAAATTTTATGTACTATTTGTACTGTTTATAAATAAAAATATAGTCATTGCGATTGTCGTACTTTCCCTATACTATTCTTAGATTATTCCTAGAATTCTTAGATTACACAATTTTTTACTTTCACGCGAATGCTAATGGTTTCTCACAAAATGTGGAAACAATTGTCGCGCGGCAACATAGGAAATTATATTCCTTATTTATTGAGAACTATAAGTTAATCGGCATTGATGCAAGTGACTCTAAGTCTATTATATATGAATCATTTTTTAATCTCAACCAAATTCTAAAATAAATAAAAATAAATTGTTTGCTTGGTAAGTTTAATTTACTTGAATTGATCGAAAAAAATTTGTTGGTCGAACTACAAAGTGTCAAAAATACGAAATTTTAAGGACCCATTAGTCTGCCGTGCTTCAATGTAATTCGTCAATTTGTTAATTTTTCCTGCTGTCAATGTCTTAATTTAATAAAAATAATGTAAAAAAGTTAACAAAAATGAAGAAATTTACATGTATGTAAAGAGTAAAATTTGATTTATGTTATTTAACAACCCAATCAACACACAATATTTTTTAAATGTTTTTTAAAAATTTATTTAATATTAATTATTCATTATTATAACAATTCATTATAACAATAATATTTATGAAGTAAATACAGTTCATACAATTCATTAAACAATAATAATTATTAAATACTTATTAAATATTTATTTAACATTAATTAAATATTTATATAATGACTTAGAGAAAATACTAATTTAATATTTATTTAACGTTTATTTAATATTTGTTTTACATTAATTTTTTTTATTTGAACCCATAATTTCAAAATACTAATTTAACATTAATTTAATATTAATTTAATATTTTTTTTATTATATATTCACTTAAAGTAATGATTTCTTAAAAACGTTTTTAAGGTGTATTTAAAGTTTAATATTGTTTAAGTATTTATTTTTCATGAATTATTTAATTGAAAAAATTATTTCAGTAAGCATTCTTTATATGTTTGTTTAATATTTATTAAATGTTTATTTAATATTAATTTTTTTACTTATTTTTTATGCATAAAATTTGTAACGGTACGCGATTTCCATGGTGTGAACGGTGCGGGAAGTTTGGGATCGGTCCGGATAAGGCTCGTCGGTTGGTCAGGTGTTCGAATTGATCATACCCAGTGATGTAGTTGGAAAAATATAAATTGGTTTATTGCAAAATAAAGTAAAGTAAAATAGTGTCGCTAACAGAGTAAACCATCGATAACGAGATGGTATTACGAACCAAGCGAGTCGCTGAGATTGCTAAAAAGATCGCTAACAAAATAATTAGAGCGTAAAATAGAACAGACAGAGCGAACGGAAAAGAGAGAACGGCTTGCAGGTGCCAAAACAATAGCTGTTACACAACGGAATTAACGCGCAAACGGAGACTAGAAGTGCGTTCACGATACTTAATTGGGCATAAGAACCCTAACAGCACAACCGTCCATATGTCGACTATAAGTCGACTTTTCTAAGTCAGGTTTCAGAGACTGTAAGATGACTTTGAACAGACGTCCTTCTGCAAACGTCCTTCAAATGTTGACTGCAAGTCAACTTTGTATAGACGTCTGCAGACGTCTTTCAAATGTCGACTTTAAGACGTCTTAAAAAAGACATTTTAAAATTGCAACTATAAAAGTTAATTATAAGTTAATTACTTTCAGCATTTGCTAAATTAACAGTGCAAGATTATATTTGTAAACGACAAATAAAATCGGTCGGCCGATGACGCCACCGTCCAGTGCCGAGAGTTACGCGCGATTGCTCCAATCCATCGTCGCATTGCGCCTGCTCGAAGCTCATCGTTTCCGGAGTAAAAGAGAAACAGACTCACTCTCTGTGTGCTGTTGCTCGCCGGCACCGATTTCAGTTCGTGTGTAAGAATCAAATAGTATATTAAAGCTAATCTATATTAAGCCAGTCTCTTGTAAAACTACAATACTGCAGTGTTAATTTAATTGCTTCCATTTTCAGTAGTGTGGACGAGAGAGAGAGAGAGAGAGAGAGAGAGATAAACCGGAATATACGTGTGCCATATTGGAAAACCGGAGCACGTGGCGGTGTCGAATCGGTGCCGAGTTCGGTTCGTGTGTAAGAATCGTATCATAAAGCTAATCTATATTTATTAAGCCAGTCGTCTTTTGTGAAAGTACAATACTGAGTGTTAATTTAATTGCTTCCATTTTCAGTACTGTGAACGAGAAAGAGAGAGAGAGAGAGAGAGAGAGAGAGAGAGAGAGAGAGAGAGAGAGAGAATGAATGAATGAATGAATGTGCGTTTTATTAGCTCTAGGGCAAGCCCTCTAAGGACGCAGGTGAGCAGCAAAAAGAAAAGAACAAAGCTCTTACAAACTAAAGACAAAATAGTCTAGTGACAAGGTAGAAGCTAAATTGTACAGAGACAGCGAAGTATAAACGTAAGATAAGAAACAGGCAAATCGCAAGCGTGAATAGAAAATAAAATAAAATAAAATAGAATAGAATAAATATAACATAACAATAACGCAGGTAAGCAATTAGAGCCGCAATATCAGAGAAGAATCAAAAATAAAACAAAAATAAAAGTAACGCAAAAAAAACAAAAAAGAGAAAAAAAGGAAAAGCTCAGATAATGCAAATACAAATAACGGAGAGTGAGTATAACGCATAACATGAGTAAATAGAATTAACGCAAGGAATAAAAAGAACTAAAAATAAGAATGATTAAATATGTAGCGCAAAAGAAAGAGAAAAATACAGATAACGCTAAATGTAGTACAAATAATGCTAAAAATAATAAGCGTGGGAAAAAGTGCGCGTCCCGCTAGGCCAGGGACGGAGAGGCACTCCGCCGCTGCAGGAAAAGGAGGAGATCGCGTCTGAAGGTGTGGATGGTCTCGGCGTTGCGAATAGAGACCGGGAGTGAGTTTCAGAATGTGGGCGCAGCCACAGCGAAGGATTGTTGGTAAGTGGAAGTGCGACATGAAGGAATGGCCATGTCCGATGGGGAAGCGCTAGAGGTGGCTCTGAGTCTAGAACAGGAGGAGAGCTTGGAGGCCAGGTAAGACGGGGTGTCACTACGGATGATGGAGTAGATGAAGCATCCGAATAGGTAAGATCGTCTATCGTCCGCTTGCAGCCAGCCAAGCTGGGTATAATAGGGGAAGACATGATCGTCCCAGCGAAGGTCAAAGATGAATCGTACGCAAGCGAGAGAGAGACATACCGGAGTAAAATAACAAACGCGTGTATTGGGAAACCGGAGCACGTGGCGGTGTCGAGTCGGTGCCGAGTCAACTATAAATGGAGTGTACTTTTTGTAATATAATTAATTTAAATTTTAATTAAAGGCGTGTTATTTCATACTTAAAATAATAAAGTCAGAGGCAAGTTTTGTAGGTTTTGTTATACGTTTATTAAGATTATTTATTGTCTCTGAAAATGCCCAAAAAATTTTCTAATTTGTCGAAACGTCAACAAAACCGGCGAACTTTACTTTCTTACAATTTGGATCGTGAAGTAGCTTCTTAGCCGGTTTTACTTCCAAATGTTGACGATAATCTAATCGCTGGTCCATCATGTTCATCGGCCTTAGAATTTGATGAGATTGAAGATCAATCAGCTATGATGCAGGTCAATGATACTTCATCAGATATTAGTCACTCTGACACACACAATTCTAATAATGTTTCATCATACGACACAAGCATCGTCAGTGATGACGAATTTCAAATTAACCCGTATCCGGAAAATATGCATTTGCCTTTGGCAGGTCAACTGTGTAAATGGGCAAATAAATTTTAAATTAATCAAAATGCATTAACATCATTATTACAAATTCTGTCAAGACATGGGCATAATGATTTACCTCGGGATGCGCGAACACTTTTGAATACCCCAAGACCAGGTACTCATAATATTAAAACTCTTTCCAAAGGTCAGTATGTTCACTACGGTTTATTAAAAGCGCTTACATCAATTGGTAGTCGCTTTCCTCATGCTTTTAATTATCGGGATATAATTCATTTAGACATAAATATTGATGGCTTACCAATTTCGAAAAGCTCAAAGAGTCAGCTTTGGCCGATTTTAGGCAGGATTTCTGATTTGCCATTTGCACCATTCGTCATCGGTGTTTATCATGGTTACCAAAAAGCTCCTTTATGCGAATTTTTTCAACAATTTGTGAATGAATATTTAAATTTAAAAAACAATGGATTCTTTATCAACGAACAGCCCCGGCAAATCAGTATCCGTGCTGTCATTTGTGATGCTCCAGCTCGAGCATATGTTACTTGCACAAAATCGTACAATGGACACTTTGCCTGTGGGAAATGCACTATAATGGGCGAAACAATAAATAGGCGAATGACTTTTTTAGATACTAATGCTCCACTCCGAACCGATATTGATTTTATTAACAGATCGCAACCTGAACATCACCTTCAAGGTGTTTTATCGCCATTTGAAGTGATTTCAATTCCAATGGTGAGTCATTTTCCTGTAGACTACATGCATAATTTTTGTCTCGGTATAAACAAGCAACTTCTGAAATTGTGGATAGACAGATCAAAAATTTCCAGAGTGATGCAAGGTCATCTTAATGTTTTGTCTGATGCACTGAAAACTGTGTCAAAATGTATTCCAATAGAATTCGCTCGAAAATATTTTGATTTGGATGATTTTTACCGATGGAAAGCGACTCAACATCGCACTTTTCTTCTATATTTAGGACCGCTGGTTCTTAGAAATGTGCTGTCTAATGAAAAATATCTACATTTTAATGCCTTAAATTGTGCGATGAGAATTTTATGTAGCATTGACGATTATGAAAGGAACAACAAATATGCACATGATCTTTTGGTATATTTCGTTCAAAACATGAGCATTCTGTATGGACCACAAAATGTTACTTATAACATGCATACTGTAATACATTTACCTGCTGATGCAAAAAAATTGGGACCCCTAGATTCTTTTAGTGCTTTCCCATTTGAAAACTATCTTTTCACTCTAAAAAAACTTTTCAGAAAAATTGATAAACCATTACAACAAATTTGTAACAGGTTAAATGAACAATCGTTATTTCCTGCAAAAAATCAGCGGTTTTATAATCAGCAGTATCCTCAGCTGCAGAAAAAGATCAATGATAATTTACCATTAGGTTGCTGTAACGCACATGGTCAGATAAAATTTTCTTCGTTTGTCTTGACAACAAAAAAATATAATAACTGCTGCTACATCGAGGAAAACAATATCACAAGCATTGTTTGCATTTCGAATATTGGTTATTATCGTGAAATTCCAACAATCATTGATTAAAAGTTTACAAATATTTCAACGTTACCTAATTATCCTTGTGATTCAGGAAATTTAGGTATATATATTGTTACAGGTTTATCGGCTTTACAAATGTGGCCAGTTTCTTTAATAAAAAATAAAGCATTCCAAATGAATTTTGAAAATGATTCAACATACCTCGTATTTCCCTTATTACATCACAAATTTTAATTTCAATTAAAATCAAAAGTAAAATATTATATATATTGTACATACGTTATTGTTAAAATTATAATTATTTCAATAGAAAATTCAATAACAGCTTGATCTTTGTAACATTATATATTATTTTCACGTTATTTTCATATTATTGTATTAAAATATGCATGTTATAAGAAGTACAGATAATGAACGTATTGATGCTGCTCTAAAAATGTTATTTGTAAAGGTGTGGTACGTTGTTATTGGCGACGAGTGGTGCTCTGTTGTTCCCGACTCATGAATCTTCGAAAGCGATTCAGTGATTTGGTGGCCACCGAAAGGTATCGCTGTCACCACAGCAATATCAAAGGAAATACAGCCCAACGATACATGAAGTCTAACTCCATACAAACAGTTGATTGGCCCATTTGGTGAGTTACACTTTATGTATGTAGAACAATAAATATTATATTAAATAAGTGCATATAAATTCATGCTAAATATATAATGATTTTTAATGATAAATCAGGCATGAAGTTTTGCATGCGCATAGTATTTGAATTTTATTAGATTATTAAATTTGACAGATTTATACGTTTCTGCATTATGATTTGCAAAAAATGCTACTTTAAAAATATGTGTGGTTTAAAATAATGTTTTGCATTAAACATACATACGTGTTACATTATGTTTGACAGATTCTTTCCAAGAAGCTCAGAAAATCGAGAAGAAATCAGCAGATATCTCATCGGATGCTGATACTGATGCTGTGCGTGCTGCATTTGATGAACCATCCAAACGGCCAAAAAAAGCTAAAAAACTCTCCTCTGATGAGTCTGACACCTCTGATGCCAGTTCCTGTAAGTTAAAAAAGAAATCACTATTTATTTGTGATACATATATTTGTAATTTACATTAATGCAAAAATGAAAAACCTATAAAACGATTTGCTTCATAAAGATTTAAAGAATATTCATAGTATAAATAACATATCATAAGATATCTCTTAAGTGAAACATCTTATGCTGTCATTTATAACAAATATTTTTTGAATCTTTATGAAGCAAACTAGTTTTATATGTAAAGTGGTTTTTTATTTTTCCGATCACTATATATATCAATTTCTGTATTGCAGGTAATACGCCGCCAATTTCCCAACAACGTAAAGGTAAGGCATCATTTACAATCATCCATATCAAAAACACTGGTAATTATGTAGAATACCCCTATCATCTCCGATTTTAATAAAATTAGCTACATCTGGTCGGTGTGACAGATATCCTAACCTTGATAGTCGTCAACTTTAGTGCGTGATATCTCGGTTCGCGAGAAAGTCCGACACTTTTTTCTGCCAGATTTGTTCATTTCAGGCAAAAACGCGTCGAATGAGTCTAATTTTATCAAAATCGGAGGTGGTGGGGGTATTCTACATAATTACCAAAACACTATTTAAAAATGTAACTATAAACACTTACAATAATACAATAGGTAGGGTTGTTTTGCACGAATTAATCATATATTTTTATTGATGATACTATTCTTAATTTTATTTTAATTTTTGCAGAAAATACACCAAAAACAATTTCCACGATATCCCTACCAAAATGTTCTTACATTAAATCAAAGCAACAATGCGAAGGTAGTTTAACAAAGGCATCACAATCGCAAATGGATAAGCATGCTACATTCTCATCCAACTACGAAAAGACTTGTAAGTTTATGTAAAGGCTTTTTTACCTGTGTTGCCAGGTGATTGAGAAATTGACCAGTAGGTGTCACGTCTAAAAAGCGGTTGATTTGAAATTTAAAGCGGTAGATTATGAATTTCAGAAGTTTCATGTAATATATAAAACTTATATTTAGAAAAAGTTATTATAATTATAAATAATACGATGAAAAAACGGTAGACCTAGCAACACTGCTTTCTACAGTAAGCTATTAGTCAGTATCATAAGTCACAAGCAATAAGAATTGATAAATTACAGTCAAATATTCTCTTTAAATTTGACTGCGATTGGTCATTTTTTTTCTAATTATTTCATATTTTCAAATCAATCACCATTGCTATCAATTGTGTATAATTTTGTTTGTTTTGCAATAGACTCTACTTCGAAACGGATCAATGATTTGAATGGTATGAAAAATTATTTAACTTGAGTAACACAGCTATGTGTACACCCATGAAATTTGATTCTGTCCATGGGGAAATTTTCTAAACTGAGAAGTCACCACTTTCTACATACTTGCAGTTTATGATTAATGTAACGACTAGAGCTTATTGGTCGTTACCAGTCCCCTCCGACTCAAGCTTTTGCCCGTTCCGTTAATGACCAAAAAGTTGTAGGTAGCGATACTACGAGGTGTGATCAAAAAGTAAGGTGACTTTTTGAATTTTGCGCGCTCTGTACACTCTAATTTCAAAATTTTTTTTTTTTGTGTTGGTACACTCGTCACGATCATATGTTCACAGTTTTGACTATGGCTGCGGTCCGATTCACGCTCACAGCGCTCACTGTACTCACGACGCTCATGATCGGTCCGATTCGTTAGCATGCTTAAGGCGCTTGACGACAATAAACGTTTCGGACCACTTGTAAACGCTACTCATAGGGATATAACCTAATATACCTAATATACCTTACGTAAGTAAAGTTTAATTATTTTATTTTTTAAAACACTAATAAAATCTTATAATAAATAGAATTGTAAAAAGTATATTTAATAATTTTTTATAATAAAATTAGTTACCTAGATGATATACAATATTTATTTTAAAAATTTATTAAAATATTTTATAAATGTTTTTGTACTCTTAGATTAAACAGATCATAAATATTTATAATAAACGTTTAGTCTATATTTTAATATTTTATACAATATTTATTATAATATTTATTGTAATATTTATAATAAATATTTATGATGTGTTGAATGTAAGATCATAAAAATATTTATCAAATATTTTGACAATTATTTTTATAATATTCACATAATTATTATAAATATTTTATAAACATTGTGTGTTGTTTAGATAAGGAAGCCTTACTCAAATATCTTATTAATTTTAGAAATCAGCCTCGAGGAAAGAAAAATGAATATTCAATGTAAGGTCGCAGCATTACAATTGATGGAAATTGCTTTAGAGGAGTCTGATAGTGAGGATTTGAATCGTTTATTTTATTCATCTTCAAGCGATGATGAGGAAGCTATAAAAAATTTGCATGCTGCTTTAATTATAAGTAAACAAAAAAAAAAATTGAACAGAAGACCTCGGATTCAAGACTTTATAGAAAGAGTTATCTCAGGGTACACAGCACACTCCGGAAGTATGCTGCACGCGTTCCCGGAGCCCCCCAGTCATGGACCAGGGCAGGACACCCGGAGAGGTTTTAGTGGGTATGTCCCCGCCGACACGTCGTCGGCGGGGAAGAGCCCCACATAACCACCAGGCCTCCCCCGAGGCCTGGGGTATGCGGTAACGCATTTCCTCTCCGTTATCAAAAAAAAAAAAAAAAAAAAAGGGTACACAGCACAAGAATTTAAAACACATTTTCGGTATGTTATTTTCATTTTGGTTGCTAATCTTATATTTATTGTCATAATTAAAATCTTAGCAAACTTTATGACTCTCCTGTTGATTTTTCGAATAGATTACTTCCAACGACCTTCGACCATGTTTTAAGATTGATTGGACCAAGTTTGACTTCTACAAAATCAGTTGCAGATAGAAAGCCTATTCCAGCAAAAAAGCAATTGTTAATGGCTCTTTGGATGATGGCTACACCAGACTCATACATTTATTGCAATCAATATACTAGTTTTTTAAAAATAATTGTTAACGAACGAAAATGGATTAAAGTGGATTCAGATGGATTCAGATTTTCACGAATGCGTACTTCTGAAAATCTAAATTTATTTTAATCCATTTTAATTCATTTTTGTTTGCTGGGAAAACATTTGAAATAAATCATGGCTTTCAGATCTGTGTGTATGAAATTTGATTTGGGAAAGGCGACGGCAATTCGCGCTATGAGACGAGTTACATACGCCTTGCACACCTTAGCTCCTCAAATTATTCAGTGGCCTCAAGGAAGAAAAGCTACTGAAGTAATGATAGCATTTGAGCGTGTGAGTGCATTTCCACGTGTAATAGGAGCCATAGATGGCACTCATGTAGAAATACGATCTCCCCGGGATGATAATCATCAAGCATACATTAATAGAAAAGGATACGCATCAATTCATGTGCAGGTAACGTTTCATGAGAAATTAATAAATATAATAGTCTGTAGAATATGTAATCTGTAAATTTTGTTTTATTTTCAGGCTGTGTGTACCCAAAATTTATTATTTACAAGCATGTTTGCTGGGAATGCTGGCTCTGTGCATGACGCACGAATTTTTCGAATTTCTCCAGTGGCTCGGTACTTTGAGAATCCAGAAAAATATTTCTGTAATGATAGTCATCTTGTTGGTGATGCTGCATATGGTATACATACCAATATGATGGTCCCGTTTAAAGACAATGGTCATTTGAGCCTTAGACAAAAGAATTTCAACTTTTGTCACTCATCAGCTCGAATGGCAATTGAAAGGGCCTTTGGTGTTTGGAAAGCGCGATGGAGAAGTATTTTAGATTGTTTACCCATGATTACGTTAGAAAAAATACCAGAATACATATTGGCAACTGCAGTCTTACATAACATTTGTATCATAAATAATGATTTATTTGATATAAATAATATTGATGTGCCAAATCAAAATCAACACATCCAGCACGGAATATTAATATCGGGTAGAACAAATGAAGGCAACAGAAAACGACAAAGAATAATGAACAATTTGGTAATGAGAGATAATGAACGTGTATTTGCGTAATTTATAAAATCTTTTTAATGTATTAACTCTTATAAACTATTTCCTCATCAACTAAATCTTTATAAAAATGAATAAATGTATGCAAATTAATTTGAATCAGTCTTTACATTTTTTTATTGTTGTGTGCACCTATTCTAGTATATCTTTATACTTAAACATAAAAATACATAAAAAAAAAATTTAAATACATAGATATTATGTTTAAACAACATACATAAAAAAAAATAAAGTTCATAGATATTATGCTTAAACCAATATCACAATTGTCATATCTATTTTAAAACGCAGAATAATTAATAAAATCACAGTAAGTACAATGGTAAGTAGCAAGAAATACATAAAATATAAAATGAAAATAAATGAAGAAAGTGACTAAAGATAAAAAATTTGAATACAATAAAGTTAACTTAAAAATTGCACACAATATAGGAACTCAAATCTTTCATGTAAAAATAGTTAGTCAAATAATTTTTTGCCTGAAATAGCTTCGCAGAATGTTTTCATTATATCCATTTTCTCTTTATGCTGCCTTTCTTTTTGTTCTTTTAGTTCTTGCAATATAATTAATTGCCTTTCCTCTTTTTTCTTCTCTCTCTCCTGTCTATCTTCTTTCATTTGTTTCACAAATTCATCTAAAAGTTTATCAGATTTTAATTTTTTAATGGCAGGTTTCTTGATATTGCTATTTTCATCTGTTGAATTTGCAAGAGATGAAGGTCCAGAATCTGATGCTGTTGCTTTCGGATTTGCCCATCCTGATTTTCCAAATAATTCATTCATTCTCTAAAAATAAAAAAAATTATCAGTTACATAAACCTATTTGTGTGTAGAAAAAGAACTTAAGAAGAACATTTATACATTGTAGATAAAATATATCTCAAAATATTGCCATGACTTTCGATCATTTCCAGATATATTATTGTGGTCTATGATTTTTCTATATATTTTTTTCATGCTATTCATTTTTGACTGACATTGTGGTCCTGATACTGCAATATTTGGATCAACTTTATTCATCTCGCTTGCAATATTTTCCCAGATTTTAGAATGACGTTTTGTTCCCGAAGAGAATTCATTCATTCGTTCCTCATATTTCTCCAGGAGTAAGTATACAGTCTTTGATGACCATATAAATAAAGTTTTTTCATTATCTATAAGATATCCAAGAAGTCATTGATTATAAATGTCTAGCTTATGTGTACAAAACAAATTGGAAAAGTTAAAAAGCTAAGAAACGAATGAAAAACAAAGGATGTTGAGAAACGTTAATAATAATTTAATATCGATAAAAGTCAAAACAATTCACTAAGACTTCTATTTAATATCAATTATTTATCTCAATATATTTTGTTTTTTTTATTTCTTAATTTTTTAATTTTCTCAATTAATAATAACAAAATTACTTAGCATCATTAAATTTATACTCACCAGTTGACTCTTCAACATTTTGTGTTGAAGTGTGCGGTACTGAGTATACAGTATCTGATTGTGCAGATGTGATGTCCAGAGAATCATTTACCTCTGAGATAGATGAGCACGGGACAGGAGATAAATCTTTTTCCATAAATGTATTACAAAGGTCAAGTCTCTCATTGGTCTTGCTAATTTGTGTTTTCTTCTGCCTTGCATACTCTTTATTAACTAAGTCTAATATAAAAACACTATCTAAATTTTTTATTAAAAGAAAAACAAAAACATTAAAATTAGTCAATTGTGCAATGTTTTCTTATGAAGTCACTATTTATTTTAATTTTAGTTTTTCTAACCTGTAGTTGCTCTTGCAGCTTCTACTTCTGTTAATTGAAATGTAAATGTTTTCCCAATATCCTCTACAAAAACTGAAAAAGGCACACGATTGATTTTTTGTACGTTCATTTTTAAAGAAAGTTAAAGGAACAATATAATTTTTAGAAAGAGGCACTGAGTTCTATGTTGCGTGAAGAATCGGAACACAAAATAAATATTGACAATGCAGGCTGTAATGGCAGTCGACTGTGATTCAAAAACTATTTCCCGCACAAATGACGCAAACGCTCACGTCGACCCACCTCGGAACCATGGTCACCGTGAGCGCGTGACGTCACAAATTCATTACGGCCCGTATTCATAGTCGGAACTTATTCTTAAGATCACCTTAAGTTTAATCTTAAAGTGCCCTCTAGATTCATAGTCGAAAAACAAGGCAGGATTTAAGCAAATGCTCAAGGCTTACCTTGTTCAAGATGATCTTATTTGAGAATGTCTTAATGTGATTCATAAACACATCTAAGCATGTGCTTAAGGCTACCTTGTTAGTCATTAATTCATAGTCATTTAAGACTGTCTTATTTCATGCACACATTTATAAATAAGACGATCTTCGCGAAGACGTGTCCGAGGACGTATTAAGCAAGGCTTTTGGAGGTTAAGTGGTTCGCGTGCTCCGGTCATAGGCCTAGTTTACATCGAGCACTTGATACGCGTACTAACTCGTAACTTTCTATTAATTTATCTTACTGTCGACAATACGTGTATACATAATACATATATTTAATTATCTTGATTCATATTATACCAACTTAATATACTATTTTTTAAATTTATTGCCGAAATCAAGACAATTTAATAGAAAATTACTAGTTAGTACGCGTATCAAGTGCTCGGTGTAAACAAGGGCCTAGTTTACACCGAGCACTTGATACGCGTACTAACTCGTAACTTTCTATTAAATTATCTTACTTTCGACGATGCATGTATACATGATACATATATTTAATTATCTCGATTTATATTGTATCAGCTTAGTATATTATTCTTTAAATTTATTGCCGAAATTAAAATAATTTAATAGAAAATTACTAGTTAGTACGTGTATCAAGTACTCGGTGTAAACTAGGCCAAGGTCATACTTTTAATTGATCTGAAGTAAAATCTGTAGTGATAATAAAAAAGTTCTGCATTCTTAAGGTTGGTTTATAATTACTTAAAGTAGGTTTATAATAGCCGTAACCGTAAGAAATTGACCAATCATAGTTAATTTATAAGAAAATAATCGACGATTAACCAATTTCTTACGGTTAAGGCTATTATAAACCTTAAGTGTAGTATTAAATTTTAAACTATTAATATCAATAATGACACAAATCAGAAAAAACTGTTCTGCATGTGGTACATTGCATTACAACAATAAATTTATTTTTCAGAAGGACGGTGTGAACATAAGCAGATATATATATATATATATATATATATATATATATATATATATATATATTTATACAGCTCAGCTAGTCAGCTAGTCGCTGAATTGTTATCATCACCTTGGTTTATCTTGAGCGCCTACTCATGCAGAAATAATATCGGCCAACTAGAAACGAATTGTGCTGGAGGCTATTTTATTGGCAATTTTATCAGGCAGTGTAAAATGTGGATCACTCGCAAAAACTGAGAGACATCACGGTGGAAGACGAATGTAAATATGCTTATCATAAGGATTTCTTTGTGCTCGAGCGAAATACTCAAGGCCATCCCTGGTACATTTGCAATATTTAATATTAATTAATAATACTTAACAATTACCTGCCGATTCCGTTAGCTCTTCAGTTCAAATGAAATTAAAATCATAGCTTAATAATATATAAGATAGTATTACAGTATACAAAAATTACTTAAATGCAACGTTTCTATTGGAGGAGTCCTAGGGAATATTACGGAAATAGCCAAACGGCAAATAAGTACAATCTTAAGATCATCTTCGCCAAGTCGATGTCAAATCAAATAAGAATTACTTGAGCAAAATCTTCTTCGCGAAGGTCACCTTATTTGGCGACTATGAATTCTTGTGACTTAAGACAATCTTGATTGAATAAGATGGTCTTGGCCAAGACGATCTTAAGCGCTGCCTTGAGGTTGGACTATGAATACGGCCCTACGTCACTTCGCTCGCAGAAAACGCTCAGGAAGTGAATTGGACCAACCGTGAGCGCGCTGATAGCGCTGTAAGCGTGAATCGGACCGCAGCCTATATAGCATGTGTTGTTTTTATGTGAGAGGCATAAAGGTTAGACTCGTGTTTGCGTGCTCGGCGATTTTTTGCTGTTGAAAATAATGGAGCAAAGAGTTTGTATTAATTTTTGTGTAAAAAATGGTATTAAGTGTTCAAAAACTCTTGAAATGTTGACAGTGGCGTACGGTGAGTCAACTGTGAGCAAAAAAAATGTTTATAAATGGTATAAGTTATTCCAAGAGGGCCGAGAAAATGTTAACGATGAACCTCGCTCTGGACGCCCCAACACGTCAAAAACCGACGAAAATGTTCAGGAAGTGAAAGAAATTGTGTTGAAAAATCGTCGAATCACGATTAGAGAAATAGCTGATGATCTTAACATATCGTTTGGCTCATGCCAATCAATTTTAACGGATGTTTTGGGTAAGACACGTGTGTCAGCGAAATTCATCGTTACTAGTGAGTACTTTTTTGGCCAAAAACAATACTATCATCATGCCTCAGCCACCGTATTCATCAGACTTGGCCCCCTGCGACTTTTTCCTCTTCCCAAAATTGAAAAGGCCTATGAAAGGACGAAGATTTGCGAAGATTGAGGAGATTAAGGCTGCATCGCTGGAGGAGCTCAAGGCAATACCCAAAAGTGCATTTCAGAAATGTTTTGACGACTGAAAAAAGCGCTGGCACAAATGCATTATATCAGAGGGGGATTATTTTGAAGGGGATAACATAATTTTGGATGAATAAATGAATATTTTTTTATAAAAATGAAAAGTCACCTTACTTTTTGATCACACCTCGTATCTAGTTGGCCGGTGGATCCGTGATGGGAGTATATTATTTTCTTATTATGGGATCGACTTCGTAATTTTTAAGAACGGTGTCTTTATTGTTATGTTGTTATTTTGAGTATAATATATATAAATTTATTTATACACAAAAGTTAAACTATGTAACGATAACGACATTAATTAAGAATTACAGAATTAAGTAATAGAGGCAATTAAAGCGACAAATATTCTTTTTTAATGATTTTGTCTAAAAAAATGAAACAATGAATAAAATAATAAAATAAAATGATAAAATAATATCATCAAATGTTATTGTATGATGTTAGTCTATAACCTCTATAAATATAAATTTGTTCATTTTCATAAAAGTTTTTAGGGAATGTATTATATAAATAATATAAAAGAAATAATTAGCCAGAGAATTTAAATAAAATTAAATCGTATGTCATTAATTCTGAGTTTATGTTTAGATGCAATAAAATTTTTTGAAGAGCTTAGAGAATGAATTCTTTTTTCATTAGGAAATGAATTTAAAATTGATGATGTACAACTTCATTTTTTTGAGTTTTTTTTTAACTCTCTGTACTCTATCTGGGAGTATAATAAAATATAAATAATATTTTTATTATATTATATAAATATTATAATATTTTATTACATTTAATATTTTATGTTTTACAAAATTTGGAAATTTTTTTTATACGCTGGTTATTTTTTTCATTATTATTTAAATCGCGACAATATTGTGATAATCTTATTTGTAAATAATAATAAACAATATAAGAAATCACATCTATTTTATAACTTTCACAAGGAAAAATTAATGAATTTGATTCAATAATATCGCATAAAACAGCATCTGCTATGTTTAATTGATAGCAATGTTTCATAAATACGTGCTCCAAATTTTTTACAAAATTGTAAAATCCTACATTTGGATGAACAAAAGATTCAAGAAGCATATCACCTAACTTCGCTTTTCTATCATGCACTACGGAATTTGTAATGAGTGCTTGTCTACAAGAGAAACATTTTGTAAACTGTAATAATTGATGGCAAACGCGTCCAGTGATGTAATATATAATACGATCTAAAGTTGCAGGCAGAAAATAATCGTGTTCCGCTTCAAATACATCATAAATATTCCAATCTTCAATTCTGATAGCTTTATTCAACTTTAATTTAATACTATTAATTAATAATTCCCTTTTTTTTTTGGTTTTTGATATAGTGATTTAATTTCACTGAATGAAATCAAAGGCGGTTTTACTTCCTTTTCAATCATGCAATTTCCATATTTCGGTAGGGAGAGAATCAAATAAGAACAAAGAATTTTATAAATTTGCAAAAATGTCGGTGTTGCAGGATGGTCATTAGATCCTCCTGCTTGAGGAACACAACAAAAAAATCGCTGTAATTAATGAAAATATGTGAATTATTTAACAAATATGATTTATGGCTTCTGCACACTGGACACAAAAACGCTTGCCGCGCGGTAAAATGCGACGCGGTAACCGATCAATTGATTGCAAGCAGGCGATTGATTGGCTACCGCGTCGCATTTTGCCGTGCGGCAAGCGTTTTCACGTCCAGTATGCAGGAACCATTATTTAAATATGTTTTCTAAATGAAATCTTTTTAAGAATGATGCCCTAGTGAGAATACAATTATTATTTCACAAAAATTATGTCTTTTTTCTGATACAATTGATTTCCGGTATGAAACACACCTCGAGAGCATCTTGATTTATGTTTCCTGACAATACAAGAAAAGTTAAATTTGCTAGTTAAATATAGCGTAATATCTATCATGGATCTTAAAGTTACACGAAGCCCTTCTGCAGTTTGCCGAGTAAGGAACTCATTAGTTGTAATAATTCTTTCCTCCATTAGATTTTCCCATTGATCCAACCTATTTAGAGATTCTTGTAGGAGCTGTAATATTGTACAAAGATACTTGATAAATTTGTGATGTCCTCTTAAAATCTCATACGTGTACTCTTGTTATTGAATAGAAAAAATATAAAGATTATTACGTACCAAAAAATCTTTATTTCCTACTTTCAATCCATTTTGATATTCTCTTCTATTTAAGGCATCAAACATGAAATTCATCCATTCACAGAAATCTGCAATGGCAGTACTGTCTTCTATTTCACGATATGAACTATAGAAGCGTAATCCTTTTGCAACAGAATTACTGAAAATCTAAAATGATAAATATTTTAATCGATGTAGAATTTTATAATATCGTACAAAACATTGATATTACCTGCACAGCTAAACGGACACGCATTTTTGATGAATTATGAAGTTCCAAATGATGTTTCATTATTTTAGGACAAATGGGGATTGGCATACCACGGTCTTTTTCATATAACATTTCAAAATGTTTCCAAGAGATCAAAAGTCCTTCTAGTTTCATCTGTATAAAATATTGATAAAGTAAAGCAATACGTTAAACAAAATTCTATAAAGCCATATCTAGTATTACAATTTTTATGAAATGTTATATTTATTTATATAATTAAGAATGTATTTGTTAATTATTTTATGATAATATGCATAAGCTGACGTACTTTCAGATTCTTGACATATAATCGATTCTGAATTGTTTTTATAAGATGTGGTGTGTCTGAGAATACAAAAACTTTTCTCGATGAATCAAGTACATGTGTAAACCAATTTTTAAATTCGTTTTTTTTCCCTGAAATGCCTATTATACTCCAAAATTTTCTATTTGTAGCTGCACCATCAGTTACAATACCGTGAATTTTAGCTCCAGAATTTTCTAATAGAATTATTGCTTTGACAATAAGTTCTGCTAATACGGTTTCTTCAGTTGGTCCTCTTGAAGCAAACACACTTATAGGTTGTGCCGCATGTAAAGCATCTACCCTAGTAGCACAAAATATTGGTTCAATATTGGGAAATAATGTAAACCCAATATTCTATATTGGGTGTGAATTGATTTTCAGTATTGATCCAATATTGCAGAGTATGATATCGACTCTTATGTAACCAATCTTGAAGTTGCAATATTGGTCCAATATTGAAAAATCATGTCAACCCAATATTATCTATTGGATGTGAATTGATTTTTAATATTGGTCCAATATTGCAAAGTATGATATCGACCCTTATTTAACCAATATTAAAAAAAAAAATAAATACGATATTATATATTGGTTGTGCATTGGGTTTTCAACATTGGTCCAATATTAGAAGGTTGACACTTTAACCAATATTAGTCCAATTTTTTTTTTAACCCAAGCGGTCACCCATCCAAGTCGCGACTCCGGTGAACGTTGTTTGACCTGTGTGATCGCTGCGAACTGATCCTTCGTGATGACCTGTGAAAGCTTTGTGTTGATACTTGTATATAACTGGTAGATCAGGTCAATATACGTTATCAAAAAAATGGAATATGTATAATTAAAGCACATTATTTACATAAACAAATATAAAATTATAGTTTTTTTACAATTTCACAAATGCGGAATAGTATCTGGAATAACTTTTCTGTTATTTGTTTGAGTAAGAATGCAATTAGAAAATATATGTCAATATAATACAAATTAAATATAAAAAATTTTTATAAAAAATTTTTGTAAAAAAATTTTTTTAAACAATTGAAAAATATTGTTTGCTTATTGGAATGTAGATTGAGGTTTCTTCACTTATGGACCTATTTCGTTTATTGATAATATTTACAATACAATTATTGACTCGTAACATTGGCAGCACATTAATCTTTCTTTTATAACCAATATTCGCTTTAGATTTGGCAATCTTGACCAATAATGCGCTTCCAATATAAGTGCAATATTGTACCATTGTTAACTCGTAACATTGGCAGCACATTACCGTTTCTTTAAAAAACAATATTCGCTTTTGATTGGCAAATATTCGCCAATGCACTTCTAATGTAAGTGCAATATTGTACAATTATTGACTCGTAATATTGGCAGTACATTACCGTTTCTTCAATAAACAATATTCGCTTTACATTGGCAAATCTTGGCCAATGCATCTCCAATGTAAGAGCAATATTATAAAATTGTTGACTCGTAATATTGGCAGTACATTACCGTTTCTTCAATAAACAATATTCGCTTTACATTGGCAAATCTTGGCCAATGCACCTCCAATGTAAGTGCAATATTATACAATTATTGACTCGTAATATTGGCAGTACATTACCGTTTCTTCAATAAACAATATTCGCTTTACATTGGCAAATCTTGGCCAATGCACCTCCAATGTAAGAGCAATATTGTAAAATTGTTGACTCGTAATATTGGTAAAACATTGTCATTTCTTTAATAAACAATATTCGCTTTACATTGGCAAATCTTGGCCAATGCATCTCCAATGTAAATGCAATATTGTTTATTAATTGGCGAGCAATATTACAAGTACATGTGCAATTGATTCTATGACCAATATTGGCTCTTTATTGGGAAATATTGGCCAATGTACTCCCAACATAACCAATGTTTCGCCAATGTTAACCAATGTAAAGCCAATGTACTGTGCTACTAGGGTAATGGCTGATATCTAAATACGAGTCCATGGTTTGTTTTGTCTTCAAAACAAACCATGGACTTTTAGCCTTTAAATCACTATTTCTAAAATCGACTAAAGCAGTAAAAGTTAAATTTTTGGATTTTACATGTATACTTTCGCGTGTGGCCATTTCATCTTTCAATAATATTCCATGCCTTTCATTTTCATTTCTTTCTAGCATTTTAACTTTAAATATTTCAAAAAAAGTTGAATCAAATCCACAGCATGATTCAATACAAAACAGATATCTAAAATAAGACTAAACTTTAAAGATCAAGTAGATATTTGTACAGTAATGATTGTTTTACATTTCTGTATTAAACAAAATACTAATATATACATTGTAAAGATTAATGTAAATTAAAATAAGTTCATTTATTAAAATAATCATACCTGTGTATAGTACTTGGAAAAGGCAGTGGCAATATTTTATTATTTAAAATAAAGTTGTAACCTTTTGGAGATTTCATGTGAAACAGTAAACATAATAAAATCCATTTGTCAGAATAACGTCTACCTTTAGCATTCTTTCTGGATGAAGATGATAATATTTCTTTTAGAACTTCTTGTTGATAGATCGGAATATTTCTTCCGCCATTGCTTCTTCTAACATTTGTTCATTTTTTGTATTTAAATCAACTTGTACTTTTTTTATCTGTCCTTGTAATTTCTGAATAGTATATGATTGACGCTTTTTAGATTGTATTACTTTATGTTTTTGTTTTCTAATTTCATCAATTACACTTTTCTTTGTTGGAGATAAGTTGTCCACTCTAACTCGTTTTATGTCACCTCCTTTATCATTTAAACGTTTCTTCTTTTTGTCTAAAATATAGTTTAAATTTTTACAAAACTGACACTGAGTTGAATTTTCTAATACTATAGAACATTTGTTATGTCTCAATGTATTATTGCTTTCTTCTAATGCAATACTGGTATATTCCCTTTTATAATTTTTTTTGTATCCTTCGCATATGTTAAAGGCCTCAACTATCTTAATTAAATCTTCTAATATATTGAGCGATGTCAAAAACTCTTCTTTTATATCAAATATGTTTAAATTAATTGATTTTCCTAAAGCTTTTATTTGTATTTTCATATCCTTAGTTATCCATATTTGTTTTAGACAAATTAATTGACTTTCCTTTTCAGTAGTTTTACACATCATTTTACTATATATTACAACAGAGGTATTTTCGAGAGGTAATACATTTCTAGTCCAGCCAACTGGGACATATAGCTTATCATTGCATTTTAAATGATTAAACGATAGAGCATCTGAGTTTTCTTTTTCATTAGTATTGCTTTCATTTAAAGGTTCACTTTCTATATTCTCTGTATTTTTATTTGCAAACTCTGTCCAAGGAAATAGTGAAGGTACCACACCTTTCTTAAGATAAGGTCTCTTTAATGGAATCTTTGAAATCAGTATTAATTACATTAATTACTTCAGTATTATTTAATTATAATATTTGCAATAATGCTGTACATATTCATAACCAAACATCATTTAATATTTAATATAATATATAAAATTATATTGCAATATAATAAATAATTGCAATAAAATATAAAAATTCTTAGTACATGATAACCAGGTAGCAAGTTATGATGTTATTTGACGTTAAATCCCACATAGAACTAAAACCTCCAATGGACGTCTAATGGACGTCTGCCGTGGAAGTTTGGACCTTCCAGTGGACGTCCCATGGACATCCAATGGACGGCCACTAGGCATCCACAGTTCCGCATTGCGCACGTCCATTGGACATCCATTAGACGTTGACAACGGATGTCCATTAGACGTTACGTGGATCATTAATAAAGGGTTCATAAAGCCTTAGTGGATAACAAACCGACGTCACATGGATTATTAGTAGAGGCTTTATGGAGTCTCAGCAGACGTTACTTAGATTATTAATGGACGTGTACCGTGGAGGTTCGGACCTTTAGTGGACGTCTAATGGACGGTAAAAAAATTTTTTTTAAACAGATTTTATTATTTTTATAGCTTAATCTGTATTCACTATTTCACATATAACATTTTAATTCACTAATTACAATTACGTATTATTTTATAAATTTTTGAAACGCATCAGCGCCGGCGGGATTCGAACCTAAGATCTTCGGAACGATAACCTAGTATCTTAACACTGAACTAAACGTACACTTGTGAGATTGTTAATAAAAAGTTATATTTGAAGTAAAGCTGATTTGAACAAGAAGAAATTGGCGTCTTGGGTATCGCGCAAACACTCTTATTAACCCTTTGTTTATTTAATCTTAGATATTTTTAATATAAATTATATAAATAATTAAAATCTGTTTCTGCCCATGGTCAAATCAGTCCAAAAACAACAATTAGAAATAGTATCGAAGCATGAGAAAACATTAATGACGTAAAAAGCCCGTTGCTGCCAAAGTTAATTTTGCAATTAATTGTTATAAACAAATTGTCAAAACTGACTGTAGAGGAGAATTGATTGCGCCAATCGATTCACCAAGAAAAATTACTAAAAAATATATATGACGCTTTTTTAATTGTCATAGTTGTTATAATTGTTATAAACAAATTAGTTGCATAATTGTTTTGATAAAGAGATAATGACCAAATTCTGTAAAGAGAGCGCATGATGTACGTAATATAACATTTTATCCTTGTTTAACTTTTGGTGATCAACAAGGATTATGTCATGCGCATTATACGCTTTACGGAATCTCTCTGACTTCTATGATAAAGTAAAATCTCATGAAGCTATAGAAATTTTATAGACTTCTAATAGACGTCCATCTGACTTCCACGGTGGAAGTAAAATCCTATGAAGCTATAGAGGTTTAATGGACTTCTAATGGACGTCCATCTGATTTCTATGATGGAAATAAAATCCCATGGAGCTATGGAGGTTGAATGGATGTCTAATGGAAATCTATCTGACTTCCATGATAAAAGTAAAATCCCATGGAGCTATGGAGGCTGAATGGATGTCTAATGGAGATCTATCTGACTTCCATGATGGAAGTAAAATCCCATGGAGCTATGGAGGTTGGATAGATATCTAACGGAAATCTATCTGACTTCCATGATGGAAGTAAAATCCCATGAAGCTATGGAGGTTTCATGGACTTCTAATGGACGTCTATCTAACTTCCATGATGGAAGTAAAATCCCATGGAGCTATGGAGGTTTTATAGACTTTTAATGGATGTCCATCTGACTGCTATGATGAAAATAAAATCCCATGGAGCTATGGAGGTTGGATGGATGTCTAATGGAGATCTATTTGACTTCCATGGACTTCTAATGGACGTCTATCTAACTTCCATGATGGAAGTAAAATCCCATGGAGCTATGGAGGTTTTATAGACTTTTAATGGATGTCCATCTGACTGCTATGATGGAAATAAAATCCCATGGAGCTATGGAGGTTTCATGGATTTCTAATGGACTTCCTTCTAACTTCCATGATGGAAGTAAAATCCCATGGAGCTATGGAGGTTTCATGGACTTCTAATGGACGTCCATCTGACTTCCACCATGGAGATAGACGTCCCATGGAGCTATGGAAGGGTGATGGACATCCATTGGAGGTCAATTTCTATGAGGGATGTCATCAAAGTCATTAAAGTGATAAGAAATAACATTAATTTGTAAGTATTCAATATACTTGCAAGTATTCAATACTTTTTATTACTTACCTCTTGAATAATTTCTCCATTTTCGTAAAACAATTTCTTCGACACAATATCATGTTCCGCGAAATGTTTTTCACAAAAACAATGTGAAGAATTAAAAATTATATTATTCTTACGCAACGTTTTCTGTCATTCTTGAGCTCTATCATTAGGTACGCGAAAAAAGTGTACTTTTTCGGGATTACTTTTGTATCCCGATGTGCAACCGACAACTATACATTTCATTTTTGTTTTGGCAAAATAAATTTTCTTGACTAATTTAATCTTCGTGAACCATATAAACCACATGAACCACATCGACCACATCATGCCACATCAACTCGTAGATTAAGATTGAGGTTAGCCGGTAGGGACCCACCGGCCAACTAGATAGTATCGCCATCCTCAATTTTTTGATCATTAACGGAACGCGATAGCATATGGGAAATATACAAGAGTCGGAGGGGGCTGGTCGTTACGTTAATCATAAACTGTAAGTATGTAGAAAGATAGCGACTTCTTAGTTTGGAAAATTTCCCCATGGACAGAATCAAATTCCATGGCTATACATATATTCACTTGGAAATCCTATTTGTAACTTTATTTAAATTTTTGTAGAAAAGCAACACAAGTCTAAAAAATTGTCCGGCATCTCGTCAGCTAATTTTGGGAAAACCAAGCCTGCAATGATGGAGCGTCATCAAGAATGGCACAATAAATGTTACCTATCTGACGTACAAGGTATACATACACAGTATCAATAATTTAAATATAATTTAAATATAAATGTGTATAATGTTAATATTAAAGTGTAAAACGTTATTACAATTTCTTAAAATCATAGTTTCTTAAAAAAATAATAAATTTATTTCTAAGTTTTATTAATCTAGTATACAGTATTGCTTCATAAGTGCTGCATAAAAGCTATTATCACAAAATCTTATTTATTCTTTAATGCAAGTAAAAGTCATGATTTAATAATAATAAAAATTGATTTTAATAAGAAAAACATTGTTATGAAACAAAGAAATTCGCAAGATGGTTCAACATAATATATATATTTTTATTTTATATATATATATATCAAGTGTATGCATAAGTTTTTTCCGGTTTCACTAAGAGATGGTGCCAGCGAAAAGTACGCAACGTATTAATTTGACACATACGTCATTTTGTTCGTCTGACATAGAACTAGAAACACACACACACAAGTTGAGTCCGCCAAAAACTAGCGTTTTTGTTTTATTGTTCAGTGATCATGTCGAGTTTTGTGCCTGAAAAACAACATTTGCGGCACGCATTACTTTTTTTATTTAATCAAAAGAAAAAGGCTGATGAAAGTCATCGTTTGCTGGTAGAAACATATGGTGAACACGTTCCATCGATTAAAACATGTGAAACATGGTTTCGACAATTTAAAAGTGGTGATTTCAATGTGAAAGACAGTGAGCGCTCTCGTAGACCATAAAAATGCGAAGACGAGCAAGTGCAGGAATTATTGGATGATGACTCAACTCAAACTCAACGGCAATTAGCAGAAGCATTACATGTATCACAAGAAACAATTAGCAGATGTTTACGAGCAATGGGAAAGATCAATAAACTCGGTAAATGGGTCCCACACAATTTGAATGAACGTCAAATGGAAAATCGCAAAGTCACTTGTGAAATGCTGCTTCAACGCCACGAAAGGAAATCATTTTTGTATCAAATTCCCTGATAGCCACCTGTCTGTGTTGTTGCTGTAATGTTGCCGAAAACAAAGGGCATTGGTTTTCAGCAAATTTAGAACAAGGTGTGTGTCTCATTTGCCTTTGGTGTGACATCATACAAATTCAGCATGTTTTGCTGCCAATATGCTGTGTATTTGCTGTCAACGATTTATCGCTACATAAAGAGCAACATGAGAGCAAGTTGCCAACAACATGTTCTGAGTCATAAATTTCAGCAAAAATTCAATATGTCGAAAACGGTTAAATATATGTTTTGTACTTTTTTTTCAAATATATAAAAAATAAATAAGTTAATTCTTCTTTCTGCTGAATTGTCACCATCCTGCCAAAATGTGCGATAAAACCAATTTAAAAAAAGTAATCCGAATCAATCGAGATTTCTACACCAAAAATACGGTATTAAGACCGATTGAAAATAAGATCGGAATCCAGATAGATTTATTAAAACAGAATACATTAATGTAAACGTACTAAATGTTTAGTGTACGAAAAAGTATTTCTTGTATCCTTTTCGTTAAAAAGAATTAAATTTAATTTAAACATTTAATTTATGTACAAGATTAAATAACAATACAAATTGTTATTTACATATAAAAATATAAAATTTTATGTAGACCATTGTTCCACACACACGTCACGTTTGAACAGAATGAGAGCGAGTATTTATCTCGAGCTTAGCAAGTCCTAAAAGTTTACGGAAGGATGAGCTGGGGTGTCCATCGCGGTGGCACCTAGATATAACGCCTGTGGCCAAATTCGATTCACGAGAAAATCTCCCGCGGCGTGGCCGCCTAGCGGTGACGCCAGCACTCACCTGTTAAATCCATTTCAATCCGATCTGATAGCCAAGTAAATAATTAATTTACTCCTATTTATTTATTACATTACACACGCTCGCGCAAACACACAATCACATACGCACACGCGCGCACACACACACAAATCATTTTTAACATTTTATTTGGCTACAAGACAATAATTAATATATTTAATGTTTTTAACAAATACACGACAAAAACACAGCATCATTATCTTTTTTTATTATCGTCACGTTGCTCTTATGTTGTTGAAAATGATTGATAAAGCAAAATGTTTTCCACGAATAGAAGTCATTTTGTTGGCAACAGAATAAACAACAGTTGCTCTCCGTTTGCTTTGAATCTGCTGACATAAAATGTCTCAAATCTGCTCTCATGTTGTTGAATATGTAGGACTATGCGTTACGTTTTTAGCAAATACACAGCAACTAGTCGAAAATTCATACTCAACATTAAGTTGCCTGATTTTGCAAAACATTCAATGCTATCAGGGTTGTGACGGGTAACGAAAAATGGATTTATTTTGAAAACCCAAAGCGGAAAAAATCGTGGTTTTCACCTGGCGAAGCCGGTCCATCAACACCAAGGCCAAATCGCTTCGGCAAGAAGACCATGCTCTATGTTTGGTGGGACCAGAGCGGTATTATGTATTATCAACTCTTTTAGCTCGGCGAAACCGTTAATACACAACGCTATCGCCAACAAATGATTAATTTAAACCATGCATTAATCGAAAGACGATCGGAATGGGCCAGAAGACATGATAAAGTGATTTTGTTACACGACAATGCGCCGTCTCACACAGCAAAACCAGTGAAAGACACCTTAAAATCTCTTGGATGGGACATCCTTCCGCACCCACCGTACTCCCCAGACCTGGCGCCATCTGACTACCCACACAACACATGGACGTCCCCGGGCGTCCAATACATGTCCACAAAAGTCTTTGTAATGTCCTAGTATCTCGTCCTCCATAGGACGTTCCAAAGACGTCCGAAGGACATCCTGGTTTATCATAGCTGCAGTATGACGTTTGTAGGACATTCGCAGGACATATTTGGGATGATTCGTAATATTTAACATATTATGTATACATACATAATAAATATGCATTCGAAAATTGCGTTGTTCTTTATATTAAATAAGACATTTTGAAGATGTTCTAAGGACGTCTTTTAAATGTCTAGCAGATATTGGTGGTACGTTCCGAAAAGGTCCGCTATATACATATATGTCAACGAAGTTGAGTATTTTTATTATTATCATCATTATCATTATTATTATAACACAAGAATTTTATAAATTATAAAATTGTAAAGATAATTTTTCGTGTTAAAAAATATTTAACAAAAGATATATTTAACCATATATAAACATAAACTACAAATTTTGATAATATGAGAAGCTTTAATATACAGTATATAGCTTTCTAATAAAATATTTGTTAATATTTAATATTTCATTATATATAATATTTAAATTATGTAATATTTAATACATATGTATAATACTATAACGATTAATTTAATATGCTATTTAATGGCTATTTTATTTGTGAGGAAAATCCTACTCAAAATATAAATAAATAATAACGTATATTATATCAAGTAAAATTTTTCTCGGAAAAAACGTTTTGGAACGTAAACTTAAAATATAAAGAAAGTAATTATACATCTAGCAGCAAGGTATATATTTACAGAATCATATCTGTTTACATGATTCTGTGAATCAAATACATGTATACATTAAAATTCGATTTAATTATAATTTATGAAATCCTGTAATTTCGGATTGAAATAAATTTAACAAGTGAGTGCTGGCATCACCGCTAGGCGGCCACGCCGCGAGAGATCTTCTTGTGAGTCGAATGCGGCCACGGGCGTTATATCTAGGCGTCACCGCGGCCAACTCCCCAGCTTATAAGTTCAGTAAGACTTTTAGGAGCTGTTTGTTGTAACCTCGAGACGAATACTCGCTCTCAGTCTTTTCAAATGTGACGTATGTGTGGAACGCTGTTCCCCATAAATTTTTATAATTTTTACATGTAAATAACAATTTGTATTGTAATTTAATCTTGTACAAAAATTAAATATTTAATTCAAATTTAATCTTTTCTTAGTCCTTTTTAACGAAAAAGATACAAGAAATATTTTTTTGTAAATTAAACATTTATAACATTTTATATTAATGTATTCTGTTTTAATAAATCTATCTGGGTTCCGATTTTATATTTTCAATCTGTCTTAACACCATATTTTCGGTGCAGAAATCTCGATCGATTCGGACTACTTTTTTTTTTAATCGGTTTTAATCGCACATTTTCGGCAGGTTTAATACTACTTTTACTAATAAATATCATTTTTTACTAAATAAAGTCCTAATCGCGCAATATAAAACAATGTCCAAACAACGTCCATAAAAGTCCTTTTTATGTCTTGCTGAGACGTCCTAATGACGTCTATTTGACGTCAGAAGGCGGTACATTGTACGTCCGAAGGACGTTTCCTAGACGTCTACAAGACACAATTGGTATGTCATCTGGACGTCAAGACATGTCCGACCGCGACGTCCATTGGACATCCAAAGGACGTCCTTGTGTTGCGTGGGTATCACCTCTTCGCATCAATGGGGCACGCGCTCGCAGAGCAGCACTTCAGCAATTTCGAGGAAGTTGGAAAATGGCTCGACAAATTGCAGTTTGCCATAAAAGACAAGCAGTTTTTCTGGCATGGTATTCATAAATTACTTGAAAGATGGGCGAAATGTGTAGAAGCCGATGGCCAATATTTTGAATAAAAAAAACTTAATTTCCCTTGAAAATTACGTGTTCTTTTTTACTAAAAAACCAGAAAAAACTGATGCATACACCTGGTATATATATATATATATATGATTTTCAGAATTACCTGGTTCACTGCAGTTAGATAAAGAAAATCAAACGAGGAATCATAACAACTGTTGTAAATATATAACTTCCTACAGAGATACATTATTAATTTGTTAATAATTTTTGTTCTTTTAATGTTTTTATATTACTTATATCTTTATATTGTATTTATATTTTATGATTATTTTATACAGTCATTTTATTAACAGTCACTTTATTAAAATATTAACAATTTTAATTTTTACAATTTTGTAATATCGTTACAAGCGAATGCAGAGATTATGTCCAAAAGGAATTCAAAAAATTGTCACGACAATTGTATAAAATCGAAGAGCTGCTAAAAGAACCGAATGCAGAACGAGGTGACGAGGTTGTAGGACAAGAATTATTACCGTCGTTCCCGCTGATGGCGCTTCAGCAATTCTTCGAATGCGACAATCAATTGAAAGTGGATGCGAACATGAGAAAACAATTCGTAAGTCTATTCATATTATAATATTTATAAAATATTGTTTTTAATGCTGATAATTGTACTGCCTGTTAAGTTGCTGTTCTAATTTCCCAAAAATTAACTCGCTTTTTTATAATTTTATAAATTTTGTCACATTTATTATATATTCCCAGTGAGAAATGACAGGTTGAAAAAACGTCAAATCAACGTCTAAAAAACCAGTTGATATAGACGTCTAAAATTTGGTCTATTAGACGTTTTTGTGTCTTCTAAATTAGACCACTATTAGACGTCTTAAAGACGTTCAATAAACGTTTATTAAACAACTATTTTACATTTATGTAGACGTCTTAAAGACGTTCAATAAACGTTTATTAAACGACTATTAGACATTTATGTAGACGCCTTAGAAACGTCTTATAAGCGTATTTAAACGTCTACTACGTTTACACGTCATCATTAATTGGGTTTAGCAACACTCGTAGTTATGAAACTGACCAATTACAGTCATTCCATTCTTCAGATGAATACTTGTAATTAACCAGTTTTATAACTACCGATGTTATTAAACTCGATTAATGGTGACGTATAAACGTAGTTTTAATAACGTTTATTTACATTCGTTTCTATTAATATACAGCTTTAAAAAACTTGTAAAAATGAATCTTGACTAATTTTTTTCCGCCCAATAGTCAGTAAATAGTCGTAAAAAGCACATAAAATGAAACCATTCAGACAAGAAAACACACAGTTGAACTAAAATTTCCGACGTGGCATTTATAAATAGAATTTGAATAAAATAGAATAACAAAATCGCTTTAAAACACTTGTAAAAATGGGTCTTGACTATCCTTTTTCCGCCTGTCAGTAAATAGTCGTTAAAAGTACGTAAAGTGATGCCTATTCAAACAGGAAAACACATGGATATTGAAAGGAGTGAATATGCTTTTATGTATTACTTCAAAGAAACTTTACTTGCGGTCCATTCTTACAAATTTGGTAAATATGAGATAAGTCAAATTTTCACAATGGAATATATAATAATGGAATGACATACACAACATTTCGTCGTCAATCTGTCACGTTTCTATTATAGCTCTAATTTTGTCCGCGACGAAACGTTACTACCGTCAATACGGAGTTCTCGGTGAGGCGTCAGGAGTCTTAATAGGAATATATGCAATTTCTTGCTTCCGATGTGGAGCTTGCTTCAACCAATTTTGACATGCTCTCTTCAGTTTATTAATGTCACAATTTTCTTTTTTATTACACATCACAGCACCTGAAATGAAAATTTATATTATCGTGGAATTATTTCTAAAAATATCTGTAATCAACGTGCAGAAGAATATAAAAATTTACCTTGAATTAGGTCCCACATATGACATTGTTCAAGAGGAATTTTTGATGAATTGGGATCAAGACCTTTAAAATTTATGTTTTTTGCCAAACAGTTGTACATTAATTTTTTCATCACATTCATCGTTGCTTTTGTTTCATCTGGATCACTTCCATAAAAACTAATATATTTAATCTATAAAAATATAAGAATAAAGGTCTAAGGATATAATTTAGAAAAAAACAGAATACAGAAAGAGCTACGATCATAATCATAAATAGAATAAATAATACAAAAAAGGTACACCCACGGTCATCGATTCTGTCGCTCGGGAAGTTTTCCAAACTGAGAAGTCACCATCTTTCTACATACTCGCAGTTCATGATTAATGTAACGACTATAGCTTATTGGTCGTTATGTTAATCATAAACTGTATGTAGAAATTTAAGATAGTGACTTCTCAGTTTGGAAAATTTTCTGAGGGACAGAATCGATGACGCTGGATATACTGTGAAATTAAAAGTATTTTAAAACGTATAATAAGAAAAGAGAACACAATTTTTTTAAATACTGAGTGTATATATAATCATTATGTATATGTCAATATAATTTACCGTAGCTGACATATTTTCTGGCTCTCTCAAGTATTTCTCAAATTTTCGAAGATCATTTATAGATTGCAGAGGTAAGGCAGGTAAATTATTGGGTCTATTTATTTTTTTCTCATGAGGCAAAAGGAAAGTCATTAATTTTGTTTGATTTATTATTGATACATCAAGCTTGCTGCTGATTTCGTCCATTCTAAGATATATATTGTTTAGAATTGTTTTTATATCTTGGTCAAAATCTGTAAATATAATGTACTTTTAGAGAAAGGAAGACTAATTATAGATCGAATATTTATGATATGAAAGTTAATCAAGATTATTTTTTTGTTAATAATACCTAAATTCACAGAATGTCTTTCTAAAGATGGAAGTGAAGTTTTTTTGTACTCTTTTCTTTTTCTTACAACTTCTGTAGTACAATCTGAGTTTAATTCTGTGTTAGACGACTCCGTAGACATTAAGTTTTTGGGAGAATCAGGGATGTCAGAAGTTCCTTCTGAATCAAATCTTTGCTGGAATTTCTTCGTTTGTATTGAATCTGCATCAAACTCATCTGCCAATTCAGATGAGTTACTAGAATAAGATTGTTGTATGATTGAAACATTATTTTGCCTCTTTCTTGTATCTTGCATTTCCTTTTCTACTGATATTTTAAAAGGAGAAGTCTCTGCTATAATAGATTTCTCAGAAGAGCAAACTTATTTCGGAATATTTGTAGAAGAAAAATGCCCCACGTTGGTCTCTTCAAAATAATTTGAAACCTCTTGAAAATTACTATGAGACGAAGACTTTTTTTGTTTGTTATCACTTCTTTCTTTTCTTGTATCAAGTTTATATCACGTACGCATGTATTGTACACGCACGCATGCATGCTTGATAAAGTGATAAAGAACAAGCGCGATCTAAATTCAACGTTTTAAGGATATCACCGAAAGTCTAACTTTTTAAAAAAAAGGTTATAAAAACTGTTGTATATTACGATGTTCATAGTATTTCAAAGGAAAAAATATACTGGGCATTTTTGTCGTGTTTACAGAGTGTTAATATAAAAAACTTCTTTATTGTATATACATATAGATAAAGCCAAAAATATAATACTTACATGACTGTCCAACTTTATCTTCGCCACAACCGTTCTTGCTAAATGGGAACAATGGGAAGCAACACAACACACGCAACACCAACAACACCTTTACGTATCGTAAAACAATCTGCACTAAAATTCCGCTAACATCGGAAAACAAATGATAGGAAGATAGCGCGCGTGTAGGCCGGCTCAGCGCGCTTGCTCAACGGTCTCGAAGTCCGTTCTTTTAGCTTTGCACATGTAAAAGGTTCAATTGAAAAGAACAGACCTCGAGATGTTGTGTAACGCGCTCACATTTAAAAAAATATATTTGATGGAATAGCTGCACCAATTTAATAATTGTAAACTACAAAATTGAAAACTGATCATCGATCCCTTATTTAATTTCTTAATATAATTATAATTAAATGTATAACTTCATTATTAAATAAAAATATTATATGTATTTACATAAATAATTTATAATGTATCGAAAGTGAACAAGAAAAATAAAATATAATAGTTAATGAGTTTTATGTTTTACAGTTGACAATTCTTGAATTTAATCGATCGATTAATTAAGTTAACCAGAAATAGTAAGATCAATAATGGAATTTCTATAAGAATGCTTTTACAGAAATTTAATTTTGGCAGTATTAAATTAGTCAGTAATTAATTTTACTTATTTTGAGTATTATGTACAAAAATACAAATAACATTGCTTTCAAGCATTTTCGAGAAAATCGCAATTAAAAAGTTTTGGGCATTTTATGAATAAGTCTTGCAAGAAATATGATTTGGACGACAATAGAGATGATAAGTTGAAAAGACGTCTATTCGACGCCAATGTCATTGATGGTTGATATTAAGGCGATGCTAAACGTCTAGCATCGCCTTAATATCAACCATCAACGACATTGACGTCGAATAAACGTCTTTTCAACCTGTCATTTCTCACTGGGTTATCAAAACTTTTTATTACTTGTATGTATTAAATTTGATAATTTTATATTCAATATTTGAAAAAAATTTCATATAAAAATATAACAAAATACAAATAAATATTTCTAAGTCGCAAAATTGAATAAAATTGATTTCAAAAATGTATGGTTGGTGAATACTAAATTAATACTATTAGTTGTCTGAATATGTTTAAAAACACATGTATTTCATTTTCGCACTAACATATTTTTTTTTCAATCATAACATTCTATTCGTGTACATTTTTGTAATTATATTACAGGAACACATGATATGTCGAATCGGAGGTTCGACAGATAAATAATTTATTAGAAACATTTTATCACATATAATGTGTAACGAAATAGGGACTCAAATATCATTGGCCAAAAGAGTGGTGTAGGTTTTAAATCCACATCCTTGTCCAAACTAATAATCGGTAACATTTATTCCATTATTCCTATAATACTTTCCTATAACAAGATTTCCTATTTTAAAATTAATTTTCCAGTACTGACAACATTATTTCATCTTTTTTTAACATTAGAGTTCCGATAGAGATCAAACAACGTTTTCAGTATTGATTACAATTAATTTCGCGGAACATAGCTTTATAATTTTATTTATATGTATTTCAGATTCTGTGATGAAACGGTCACAGCTTTAACCAGTGCAGAATTAGAAGCTGCCATGCAAGAATGGCTCCGTCGCTCAGGTGACAGGATCAGGAGTACGATTAATAATAATAAAATGTTTATTAATCAGTAAAACAAAGTTATTTTACTGATTAATAAACATTTAGTGGAAGTCTTCCATGAAAAACTTTGCGAAACATGTTTTGTATCGTGTCTTGTCGTTTCAAAAAGGACCGTTGACATTACTTATGATTACGTGACGCGGCACTGGTTTTTAGAATGTCAAGGAAATCCATGATAGTCTTAATTTGTAACATCTATGCTGTAGGTCGATCTTACGGATATATAACAATTTCTAAATGACGATTGAATCGTAATTATCCTGTTTGTACGCGCATAAATATCGATAATAATGCCTAACAATTAGTAAAAAAAATCAATATATCCGATTATTAGTTTATATACGCAAATAAAAGGTTTTATATCATACAAGCAATACTTTGAAAAATTTATCTTATATCTTTGTCATATGCTCAACGTTATGATATAGATATTTTGATATGTATTTTTTTAAATTCAGAGTGATTTATATGTTTCAAATCGAACTTTATGTAAGGCAGTAGAAAAATAACAAATTTTACTAACAAAGTTACAATGAAAGAAAAATTGGAAAAGTTAATATCCGTATTATGATCTTCCTGCAGTATACGCCTAAATATACGAAGACTTGTCAAAGATGTCATTCTTATTTAAGTCGTATAACTGAAGCTAGTCCATCATACAAACTATTTAAATATCATTGGCGTATTAAACCATTTTATGTTATGCGATCATCTTGCAGAAATAGCCATTGACGTAATAGAAAGAAGTATATGAGTATTATCCAAAAGGATCAAAGTAAATGTCACGACGTCAAATTTTGTTTTAGATAATCGTAATGTCCGTACGATGATACTCTCACATACACACATGCGCGTATTTGTATGCTTTTAAATTTTCATACTTTTAATTTATAATAATTTTGTTTTATGTATTGGCTTTCAAAATACATGTATGAAGTAGTCATTGCATTTTTTATATGAGTAAAAGAAATGTGTGATGTGATAACGATTGATTCGTAAAACTCATTGCTAATAAAAAGATGTAATGGTTAACTCGATCTAATTAAAAAGGAAACTTGGCATTCATATGATTATGCTGGAATATGTGATATATGTAATGCTATATGTTTGGTAAAAAAAAATAAGAAAGAAGTTTAAACGCAAGATAAGAATTTTATTACGAGTACAAAAATAGAAAAAAGTTATTTTCATATTAAGATTGTTTTATTTAAATAAAAGGAATATTTATTTCATTATTTAGCATTAAGCAAGTTGATGAAATTACATTGTGACTAGATATGAATGTGGATAAAGTTTTTGTTTTATGTGACATCCATGAATATAGAATAGTTAAAAGTTTTTATTATTAAAATTGTTATTATTATTTTTTTTAACAAATGCATTTGTATATAATATTAATATTAAGCGAGATAATATTGTATACATTGAGTTATTGTGATATACATATACACACACAATGTTAAACAAATGCGCACAATACACATACATAGATATAAACATTTACATTCGCTTTATATATTATAACAATTTTCTTTTTTTTTTCAAATAAAACGAATCAAACAAGTGAAAAATGTCTTATAACATATTTTCCCGCTTTCAATATTCCTTCCTTTACAACTTGTAACGCTGGTACTTTCTCGGTGCGGTTACGGGATTGTGTTCAGGATCGGTTGCTCGGATGTGCTCGCAGGATGTCCGGGTTCGGGTAAATGATAACGCCGGTTTGGTGGTGAAACAAAACAACTTAAATGTATTTTGAAACGTTGGTTTCGTACAAAATAATAATAATGTCCCGATATCTTTCGGATAGGATTGAAATACACAGTTAGTGTTACGGCACCGGAGTGCTCGGTTACGTAACAGTCGGACCCGTGTGAAACAAAAGAATAGACAAAATATATTTGCGGCGCACTTAATATTTAAACAAAAAGAAACGGATTCGAGTAACTAGAGAGACGGACGTACGCGTGTTATGCGCTATGCGCTCTGAGGTAACAATCGGAGTTGCTCGGTTAAATAATAATCGGTCCCGCGCAAAAAAATAAAATAACGGACCAAATATAATTCGCGGCGTAACTTAATACAAAAGAATGGACTCGGATAATTAAAGAAACAGACGGACTAGCATTATGCGCTAGGCGCTCGAAGGTAATGATCGAAGCCGCCGTGAAGCGGCTAACTTAACGTGCGGTTAAACGGGCCGTGATTGGCCCGCGCGACGGACGGTCGCGATCGCGATCGGTGGCGCGCGGTGCAGCGGACGGTTCCGCGATACGCGAGAGTGGTCGACGTTAGAGACCTAAGTGGTCTCACCTCGCGGGATGTTGTCACCCCGTGGGGAACAGGTTGCGGATTGAGCCGGAGGACGGTGTTGATCTCGAGAATCCCCGAGAACGGAATTGCGGGACGGACGGTTCCTATTGGCCGAGAATACCTAGCCGCGGAAACGACGAGTATTTCCGTCGCGGACGGAGGATGGGATCGGCCGAGTATTCCCAGTCGTTAGGACCGACGAGTATGCCCGTCGCGAGGAAGTTAGAACGAGAATGCTCGTTCCCGAGGAAGTGCTTGAGAATACCCAAGCTAAGGAGCGTCGAGGATACCCGGCGCCGGAGCGGAGTAAAGGCGCAAGTTCACACAGCGAATAAAAGCTGGTGTTTTACCCCCTCTCCATCAATTTGGCGAATCCAGCGAATAAACGCTCAAAGTTCGACACAGTTCAACTTTTAGCGACTAAACGCTGGCGTTTACCCCTTCTCCACCAATTTTCATCAATTTGGCAAATTCAGAGGATAAACGCTCAAAGTTCGACACAGTCCAACTTTTAGCAAAACGACGCTGAAATTTAAATATTACATTCCAAATTAATTATATTCCAAAAGTGAATATATAAGAAAAAAATTATGACTGAAAGGTTAAATCAATCGACATCATCTGAAAATACAAACGAAGTTAATATATATTATATACATATAGTAAGCATACTTTTAGGCTAGGTTGCTTTTTGTTTTTTATTTATATTAGATAGCTTTATTTGTTATATTGTGTTAATAACTGTGTTTTTTATATTGTAGGAAATTCTGTTATACTTCTGTTATACCCTCATATACTTGTGGTGTGTGCAAAACAATTGTTTGTACCATACAAGAAAGTGAAGAATATATCGGCACTCTTGTATGGAGGGATGAATGTTACATAGATAAAATTTCATATTATTTTTATCCTAAAAGCGGTAAATACATTAGTAACAATTTCGGCCCAAAAAAAAAAAGAAACTGTGCTCATTACGATTTACAAAAATCGGAGGTACCCCCCACTTTTTTTTTATATCTATTTCTTTTTCTTTTTTTAACAAATACATTGCAGCAATTGCAGCAGTTATACGTCGTCTTCTAATTTCAATAATAACCGCCACTGTGCGTTTATAATATTTTACATACTCGATATATTGATTATAATATTCCAACTCCATTTTTGCGGTTATGTCAGATTATGTATTTAGCAATTGCCGCTTTTAACGCTGCTTTGCGTTGCGGTGGAGTTGAGTGGAGTAAGGGTAAAACGCCAGCTTTTATTCGCTGCATGAAAAGGATAGAGGCGATAGCGTTTAGCTTTTTAACGCTGTTTTGCGTTGCGATTGAGTGGGGGTAAAACGCCAGCTTTTACTCGCTGCGTGAAATTGTACCTTAAGTGCGAGATCGGTGGCTCGGAGCGATCTGATTTCGGCTGCCCGCTGCCGGCTTATATAGCGGTCCGCGCGGTCGCATGTACCAATCAGCGCGCACGGTTGAGCCCGCCGGAGTAGGAACGCTTGCCGAACGCGGCGCGCGGCACGCACGGTAGCGCGTGATCGCGGCAAGCTTAGCCGAGCGCGTGCACGTGCTCGGTTGTATTACGCGTTGTGTTCGGCGTTTGGACCAGAGTGGCGGTGCGGCGGAGGGTCGTAACGTTACAAACTGCATAGAATGTCTGCATGATGGCTAACTATAGTCGACTTATAGTTGTCTCCAAATGTATGACTTAAAGACGTCTTTAAAAGTCGACTTAGGCTGGTATTCATAGTCGAGTCTCAAGCACTTAAGACCGTCTTGGCGAAGATCGTCTTATTCGAATAAGATTGTCTCAATAGTAGTACATTTCATAGTTATGACTTGAGGCGAGCTTGGCGAAGAAGTGCTTGCTCAAGTTGTACTTATTTGATATAAGATCGTCTTCGCGAAGCAATGCTCAAGCTAACGCTTATTTATGAATCGACTGTTTCCGTAATATTTCCTATGAATCATCCAATGAGAACATTGCATACATTGAGCTAAACGGATCAGACCGAATATTCCATTGAATCTGTTAGGGCCACTTGCACCAACGCCGATTAACTTAATCGCTGATTAGTCTATCGGAATTGACCAATCGTATTTGTCGTTAAGTAAAAACGACAAATGCGATTGGTCAATTCCGATAAACTAATCAGCGATTAAGTTAATCGGCGTTGGTGCAAGTGACCCTTAAACTAAAATCAGCGAACTCAAGTATTATACCTATATAAATCTTCAGGGGCGTCTTAAGCGGGGGTGCAAGGGGTGTATGGCACCCGGGCGGCAGGGCTTAGGGGGCGGCAGCTAGGTCGGATTTTTTTTTAATTCGAAGCCAGTCAAAATTTTTTTTACTAATATTATAATGTAAAAAATTTTAACACTAAGTAAAGTAAACAAAAACTCAAAAGTGTTATGAAAATATAATTTTTTCTTTAATTCATATACAGTTGTAAAGTAAATTTACAATTGTATATGAATTAAAGGAAGAATTTTATATAAACACGTCAACTCTATCATTTGTTCTGTCCCTTTCTCTTTTCGTCGCTGTATTTTGTTTCAAAGGCTGCGGCCGTCGCGCCGCCACAAACCGTGAGCTCGCGACGTCGCGACGCCTCAACGCGTCAATTCTATCATTTGTTCTGTCCGTTTCTCTTTTCGTCGCCGTATTTGTTTCAAAGGCTGCGCAATCGCTCGCTGCCATCGCGCCGCCGCAAACCGTGAGCTCGCGTCGCCTCAGATATACGTGGTTTTTGCTGTGTGCGTTATTGCTACGGAATTGTATTGTGTTTGGCCGAAGATTTGTAAGAGGATACTTTTTTTGTAAAAAAGTTTACTTTTTCCCTTCTTTTCTCTCTAAACATTTGCCCTCTAGTGTAGATATATTACCTATTTATTGGAGCATTATTTTACGAAATATCATCAATCAACTGTAGAATAAAAAGTAAGTTGTATCCGTTTCTTTTTTTTTGTAAAATATAGTTACCGATGGGTGACACTCTTTTGGACACCAACCAATCATCTTGACTTATCTAACCAAACCAACGGAAAAACTCTAGGCATCGGCCGCTGTGAGTGGTGGTGTCCAATTGTGCGCACCCCGTTACCGATTTCGGGAAAATTTTCCAAAAATTTATGAAATTTTGAAAGTACAGCAGCTGCGATAAATCCCTAGTAGCACAAAATATTGATTCAATATTGGGAAATAATGTAAACCCAATATTCTGTATTGGGTGTGAATTGATTTTCAGTATTAGTCCAATATTGCAGAGTATGATATCGACTCTTATTTAACCAATCTTGAAGTTGCAATATCGTTCCAATATTGAAAAATCATGTCAACCCAATATTATCTATTGGATGTGAATTGATTTTCAATATTGGTCAATATTGCAAAGTATGATATTGACCTTTATTTAACCAATATTGAAAAAATAAATAAATACGATATTATATATTAGTTGTGCATTGGGTTTTTAACACTGGTCCAATATTAGAAGGTTGACACTTTAACCAATATTAGTCCAAATTTTTTTTTAACCCAAGCGGTCACCCATCCAAGTCGCGACTCCAGTGAACGTTGCTTGACCTGTGTGATCGCTGCGAACTGATCCCTCGTGATGACCTGTGAACACTTTGTGCTGATACGTGTATATAACTGGTAGATCAGGTCAATATACGTTATCAAAAAAATGGAATATGTATAATAAAAACACATTATTTATATAAACAAATATAAAATTATAGTTTTTTTACTAATTTCACAAATGCGGAATAGTATCTGGAATAACTTTTCTGTTATTTGTTTGAGTAAGAATGCAATTAGAAAATATATGTCAATATAATACAAATTAAATATAAAAAATTTTTATAAAAAATTTTTATAAAAAAAAATTTTTTTAAACAATTGAAAAATATTGTTTGCTTATTGGAATGTAGATTGAGGTTTCTTCATTTATGGACCTATTTCGTTTATTGATAATATTTACAATACAATTATTGACTCGTAACATTGGCAGCACATTAATATTTCTTTTATAACCAATATTCGCTTTAGATTTGGAAATTTTGACCAATAATGCGCTTCCAATATAAGTGCAATATTGTACCATTGTTAACTCGTAACATTAGCAGCACATTACCGTTTCTTTAAAAAACAATATTCGCTTTTGATTGGCAAATATTGGCCAATGCACTTCTAATGTAAGTGCAATATTGTACAATTGTTGACTCGTAATATTGGCAGTACATTACCGTTTCTTCAATAAACAATATTCGCTTTACATTGGCAAATCTTGGCAAATGCACCTCCAATGTAAGAGCAATATTATAAAATTGTTGACTTGTAATATTGGCAGTACATTACCATTTCTTTAATAAATAATATTCATTTTACATTGGCAAATCTTGGCCAATGCACCTCCAATGTAAGAGCAATATTGTAAAATTGTTGACTCGTAATATTGGCAGTACATTGTCATTTTTTTAATAAACAATATTCGCTTTACATTGGCAAATCTTGGCCAATGAACCTCCAATGTAAATGCAATATTGTTTATTAATTGGCGAGCAATATTACAAGTACAATTGATTCTATGATCAATATTGGCTCTTTATTGGGAAATATTGGCCAATGTACTCCCAACATAACCAATGTTTCGCCAATGTTAACCAATGTAAAGCCAATGTACTGTGCTACTAGGGATGTTAGTAACACAATTATAGTATATTACACAAACTATTTATTTTATCTATTACATATGGTCGCGATGCGGAGCGATTGTTCGAAAACCTTCGTTGCATTGAATCACCAAGGGAAGATGTTCTCTAAAATACATCTTTTTCCTGCATCGCGATCATATCTTTATGCATAACAATCTCCAAATTTTAGTAAGTCAGAGAATGTACAGCAATTACGCATTGTTTCTATTCTGCTATTCATTTATTTGATTATAGATAATATAGATATTATTTTTGTTATTATACTATTTATTAGATAATTATAGATGGCTGATGGAAGAAAGAGACTTTCTGGTTTTCTATATCGAAAACGAAAATTGGAAAAGGAAGAAAACGCAAAAAAATGTACAAGTTTGATCAAAAAGTTTCTCCAGTCAGGACTTTCAACAAGTTAAGATACAGATACGAATCTAATATTTGAAGAAGATGCTGCAACAATGCCGATATTAGAAACAGCATCAACTTCAACAATACCCAGAAAACATTTTGCGGGTAAACGTGCAGCAAATCACGCGCAAAAGGGATTCCTACAACGCAAGCAAAACCTTATCCAACTGCGTCGTCATAGCGCTAGCAAAACACTAGCACACTTTGTGCGCAATTTCAATAAGCGATATGCACGCAAAACGCTAGCACACTTTGCGCGCGATCTCAATAAGCGATATGCACGCAAAACGCTAGCACATTTTGCGCGCGATCTCAATAAGCTATACCCTGCCGAAAATGTGCTATTAAAACCAATTTAAAAAAAGTTAATTTGAATTGATCGGAATTTCCGCACCGAAAATATGGTATTAAGACCGATTGAAAAATAAGATCCAAACCCAGATAGATTTATTAAAACAGAATACATTAATGTAAACGTAATAAATGTTTAGTTTACAAAAAAAATATTTCTTGTATTCTTTTTGTTAAAAAAGATTTAAAAAAAGATTAAATTTGAATTAAACATTTAATTTATGTACAAGATTAAATAACAATACAAATTGTTATTTACTTGTAAAAATATAAAATTTTATGTGGAACAGCGTTTTCACACATACGCTATGTTTGAAAAGAATGAGAGCGAATGTTCGTCTCGAGGTTACAAAAAGCAGCTCCTCAAAGTGTCACTAAAGTATATGAGCTGACGAGTTAGCGGCGGTGGCGCCTAGATATAACGCCTGTGGCCGCACTCAACTCACGAGAAAATCTCCTGCGGCGTGGCCGCCTAGCGGTGGCGTTAGCACTCACTTGTTAAACCCATTTCAATCTGAAATTACAGAATTTCAACTTGCTGGCAAAAGTCACGCAAATCGCGTACACAGTTTACATGCATAAGACGCGCAAACTTTGCGCGCAAAGGATGTTATCTGGGTGCAAGCAACTTACGAGCAAATATAATTATCCAATACACCAGTAAATCACATGCAAAATGGTATCCATTTGCATGTGATATGCTGGTGTATTGGACAATACATGAGCTAGCCACTTGTAAGCAATATACACGATGTAACACGTTCTACGAACAAAACGCATGCAAATCTGTTACAAAGTTCGCATGCACATCGCGCGCAAAACTTGCCAGCAAAAAATGTTATCTGGGTAGTCTCAGCTTCGACATCAGTCATTGAACTGTCTAGTAATGATATTTCGAAGTCGTCCGAGCCGTTACTTAGTATCGATTCATTGACAGATCCTGCTCTTTGGCCACATGTTATGTCAGATAATGTTAAATTGTCAATAGTTGAAATAGGGCCAGTACAATTAAAAAATATGAAGTTTCCAACAGATGAGTCAAATCGATCTTTTTCAGCTGCGTATTTTTTTAAAAAGCTCCGTAATAACGAAACTGTCATACGGGATTGGCTTCTTTATTCAAAATCTAGTAATTCTGTATTCTGTTTCTATTGTAAGTTATTCAATAACTCTGTGAATGCATTTAATGATAAAGCAAGTTACAAAGATTGGCGTCATTTTTCTAGGAATACAGAACGACATGAAAAAAGTGCAGCACATTTTCAAAGTGTGAGGCAATATGTAAATTTAAAACAAAATTTAAAGAAAGAAAAAACTATAGATTGCATAAGTCAGGCCCAGATAGATCTTGAAAAAAAGAGGTGGCTGGCAGTTATTGAAAGAATTATATACGTTATTCAATTTTTAGCCAGACAAAATTTAGCTTTTAGAGGGCACACGGAAAAATTGTTTGAAAAAGATAATGGAAACTTTTTACAATTAATAGAAACTATTTCAAAATTTGATAACGTTACAGCAGAACATATTAATCGCATTGAAAAAGCCCAACACCGCAATATGCCTCATTACCTTGGTCATAACATTCAAAATGAACTAATCACTATAATGGGCGAAAAAATTAAACAAACTATAATTAATACTCTAAAACATTCTAAATATTATTCTGTTATTTTAGACTGTACACCAGATACCAGCTATGAGGAACAAATTACGGTAGTTTTTAGATTTGTTTATTTAAATCCCTCAACGAAAAATGTTGAGATAAGGGAGCATTTTCTTGGATTTTGTCCTATTACTGACACGACGGGACAAGGACTAACAATGTTTTTACTGGACTTTTTAAAAAACTCAAATATTGATATTAATGATATGCGTGGCCAAGGCTATGACAATGGTGCTAATATGAAAGGTAAAAGGATTGGTTTACAAAAAAAATTTTAGATATAAATCCTAGAGCATTTTATGTATGTACCATGTGCAGCACATAGTCTTAATTTAGTTATAAATGATGCAGCAAAAAGTTAGCTCGAAGTTACTAATTTTTTTGTTATTGTCCAAGAAATGTATGTATTTTTTTCGGGGTCAACATTGCGATGGCAAATCTTAAAAAAAGAACTTCCTACTTTAACTTTAAAGCCACTGTCCGATACACGATGGGAAAGCAGAACTGATGCCGTGAAAACTCTTCGTTTCAATTTGGAAATTATTTATGATGCTTTTTTTTTTATTTATAACGATTCAAATAAGGACAATGACACAAAGAACTTAGCAAATTCTTTGATGTCAAAAATAAAGTCATTCAAATTTGTTTGTTCATTAGTTACTTGGTATGCTATTTTCTTAAAAATTAATATTGTAAGTAAAATAATGCAAAAATCCACTGTGATACTTCCAGAGGCTATTAAAATGTTAGAAGAAGTAAAAAAATACTTGATTGAACGTCGGACGGATTTAGCTTATACAGAAATGCTTAATGAATCAAAAGTTATTGCTGAAAAATTAGATTGTGAGATCAGTTTTCCAGCAATCAATACTGTGCGACCTAGAAAACAAAGGCCTATGTTTGATTATGAAAGTAGAGATGATGCTATACAAAAGTCGGCCGCGAGGACGACGAGAGCGACGAGGATGTCGGATGCCGACGGGGACCGCACGACACCTGCGGAGACCCGACACTGCGCTACCGTGACGTCACGGCTAGATAAGGGCGGCTGATAGGCCGCGCCGCTAGGCGCAAGGATATTGCGCACCCTGTGGGAGGGGTAGCGCTCATCGATCGCGCATCCAGCGCGATCCTCTCGGCTTTTGCGTGCGACCACTGCGACCTGGCGATCCTTGCTGTGCGAAGCGTGAGCGAGCGTGCGAGATATCGGCTGGAGATATCGGGAGCGGCTATCGTAGAGTGTGCCAGGCCCGGACAAGCTCCACGGATCGAGGAGCGGAGGAAGAACCGTGCTGAAGTCGAGGTGACCCGTCTAACCGCTGTGTAAAGCCACGAGCTGTCGGTGTCGACCGGCTCGCGTTCTGAGGTGGAGCCATTAGGTTAGTGTGCGAGTGCGTCCGCCGCGTGGCGATTGAACGCATCTTGCTTCTTAATGTTTGGCTGGCTCTCCACCTCAAGCCCGAGACCTCGTCGAGGCACCCCGCTGTCGGCTGCCGCGTGTGTTTGAGCCGTCCCGCCGTAGAAACTCGCCAACGACCGGCTTCCCGGGAAGCCGCAAAACCCTCGCGTGAATTGTGTTACGGCCGTGATCATACGGCCGCCCGAGATATCGGTGAATTGGCGTGTCGCGCTTGTTCTATTAATTTTGTAGTGCGGTTCAGGCGACTGCGTGTCGCCGGCGCGACTTTTTTTGCGGAGCGTACTTTGTCTCGGAATTGCTGAATTCGCCTTAGCGGAGGCTCGGTGTTCACGTACTTGCCGCGCCGTTCAGAACGCGCTTGATTGGCTGCCGCGCTTCGCGCGGAGCCAGTCGTCGTGATCAGTGCGTGTGGCGTAATTATGGTATGAGCTGAGATAATTCCCGTGTCCGGCTTATTAATTTCTGTTGTCAACTCCTTATCGCTCTGTATTTCTGTCTTACGTTAACCGTTATTCTTTTTTTCCTTTATTGCATGCCGTCTCTATCATGCACTGCAATATATGTGATCTCTATCTGTTACATCGGCCTGATTTTGCTTGATTTCTCGCCTACCCGTCTCCTTCCGTGAGAGAGCCGCTTCGTCCCTGTTTCCGCTACTCCGCCCCTCTACCGGTTATGGCTCTTGCAGACCAGCGCGACGACGCGATACGTGACACGCGATATCCAATGAGCGTACAGCTTTTCCTCACGTCATATCCGTCGCACTAGAGATCGCGACGTCGCAACAAAAGTTGGCTAAGTTTGAAGATTTGTCGCACGCGACAAGCGACACAACCCAACCTAATCCTCTAATCGACACAAATAACGAATCAACACGGGCAGATATATGTTTTATGCTTTATACCATGTGCATGCGTGTCGTGCGTGCTTGCATGTGGCGTGAGTCCGTTTGGACAATCAAACACCGACCGTTTGTTTTCTGTTCCTGAACTCCCTGAATTAGTGTGCACTTAAAATTAAATAGATATGTATTTGAAAGTTAGTGAAAGCAAGAAGAAACGTGCAGTCTAGTGCAGGAATAGAAAACAAGCCTCGAGACAACGTCGTTATCCTCGTGCTTTCGCCTTTGGATTATGGTCGTATCGTCCCCGTGTTACGGTAGAAGGACGGGTACCAATATTGTCTGAATCTGAATCTGAACACGGGCATACCGGTAGACTGCAGCAGATACGGGACGTAAAGATAATAAGAAACATGTCAGATTGTGAAAATTACGAATATTTAGACGAAGCAGGAGAATTTGATACAGAAAATATTGATGTAAGTATAAGTATTAATCAATTCATTAAAAAGTTAGGCATGTTACTTAATGATAATACTTATTTTAACAATAGTTACTTTAAATAAATACTTATAATACAATTAATTGAAGAGAAGGGTTAAGGAACGAAACAAGCTCTTAATGCATATTTCTTATGTGATCTTATATATAATACATTTTTCAAATTGCACGCCGGTTTTACTTTTAGTCTTAAACACAGTTTTATTTAGAACTAACAAGGAAACACAGGGAAGTGTCCGCCTTAGATTAAAACGAGTTTTTAATATGTTGTAGTATAGATAAAAATAAGGGACACGTATCTTTTTATACGTGCCCATACGCACTTTAAGGGGGTGAAACAGCCCTTTGAAGAAAATCGGTTTTTTTCTTTCAAAGTGTATGCCGTCGAAACTATAAGAGATAGAAAAAAATGTTTTAAATGAAAGTTGAATGGCTCGAAGAGTAATTTATGACAGCGGAAAAAAAAAATTTTTTTTTAAATTTTTTTTAATACTTTCCCCCACCACTTACCTATTTTTTTTCAAAATTTTTATGTTTTTATAAGCAAAATAAAGCTTATTTTATTACGAATTCAACGGTATATGATAAAGTTACGATACAACATTCCCATTTTCCAAAAATAATTAAAAATCTCTCGATAAGCACGGTACGCGCACCCGTCCGCGCGTTCGTGCGCTACAAAAGTGACTCCCTTCGGTTTCGACGTGCCTTTAATATGTTGTACAGATTAAAATAAGGGACACGTATTTTTTACACGTGTCCTAATACACTTTTAAGGGTGAAACACCCCTTTGAAGAAAATCGGGTTTTTTCTTTCGAAGCGTGTATCGTCGAAACTATAAGAGATAATAAAAAAAAAACTCCCGACTGCTGCCAAAAGTTGGTTTAATAACAAGAATTAAAAAGTTTAAGATTAAAAATTAATTAATAACAAAAAAATTAAAAATTTAAAAAACAATTTAAAAAATTATAAAATTAATTAAAATTAAGTAAAAATTAAAAAATAAAAAGTAATTACAAAAATTACAAAAATAAGAAAAAACCAACAAATTAATAAAAATTAACTAAATTAACAAATTTAGTAAAAAATTGGAAATAAAAAACAAATTAACATAAAAACAGAAAATCAACAAAACTAAAAAATAATAATAAAAAGATTGCTTTAAAAAGTTTGAAATAAAAATCAATTGAACAATTAAAATAACAACAAAAAATAAAACTACGGATACTAAAAAATAGTTTTAAAAGTTTGAAATAAAAATTAATTAAAGCAAATACTTGACATTTTAAATGCTAATTCTACTTGTAGCACATTATTGTACCAATTAAAAATTAAAATTGAAATTTACACTTTGTTTAATAAAATACTTTTTTTTTCAATAATAAATTGTACTTAACCAGCAGTCGGGAGACGCCACGCTGAATGTTATAACTATTCAGGATATAATGTAATGTTATATTTATTATTTAGCGTGGCGTCTTCCGACTGCTGGTTAAGTACAATTTATTATTGAAAAAAAAAGTATTTTATTACACAAAGTGTAAATTTCAATTTTAATTTTTAATTGGTACAATAATGTACTAAAAATATAATTAGCATTTAAAATGTCAAGTATTAGTATTTGCTTTAATTAATTTTTATTTCAAACTTTTAAAACTATTTTTTAGTATCTGTAGTTTTATTTTTTGTTGTTATTTTAATTGTTTAATTGATTTTTATTTCAAACTTTTTAAAGCAATCTTTTTATTATTATTTTTTAGTTTTGTTGATTTTCTGTTTTTAGGTTAATTTGTTTTTTATTTCCAATTTTTTACTAAATTTATTAATTTAGTTAATTTTTATTAATTTGTTGGTTTTTTCTTATTTTTGTAATTTTTGTAATTAACTTTTTAATTTTTTAATTTTTATTTAATTTTAATTAACTTTATAATTTTTTAAATTGTTTTTTAAATTTTTAATTTTTTTTGTTATTAATTAATTTTTAATCTTAAACTTTTTAATTCTGGTTATTAAACCAACTTTTGGCAGCAGTCGGGAGTTTTTTTTTTATTATCTCTTATACTTTCGACGATACACGCTTCGAAAGAAAAAACCCGATTTTCTTCAAAGGGGTGTTTCACCCTTAAAAGTGTATTAGGACACGTGTAAAAAATACGTATCCCTTATTTTAATCTGTACAACATATTAAAGGCACGTCGAAATCGAAGGGAGTCACTTTTGTAGCGCACGAACGCGCGGACGGGTGCGCGTACCGTGCGTATCGAGAGATTTTTAATTATTTTTGGAAAATGGGAATGTTGTATCGTAACTTTATCATATACCGTTGAATTCGTAATAAAATAAGCTTTATTTTGCTTATAAAAAAAATAAAAATTTTGAAAAAAAATAGGTAAGTGGTGGGGGTAAGTATTAAAAAAATTTTTTTTTAATTTTTTTTTCGCTGTCATAAATTACTCTTCAAGCCATTCAACTTTCATTTAAAACATTTTTTTCTATCTCTTATAGTTTCGACGGCATACACTTTGAAAGAAAAAAACCGATTTTCTTCAAAGGGTGTTTCACCCCCTTAAAGTTGCGTATGGGCACGTATAAAAAAATACGTGTCCCTTATTTTTATCTGTACTACAACATATTAAAAACTCGTTTTAATCTGAGGCGGACACTTCCCTGTGTTTCCTTGTAAGATGGAAAATTCAGCTGTGACTGTTCCTTGTGTTTCTCTTAAGCGTTTCACAATTTTATTGTAAATAATTTTTATATATACAATTTTCAGCCCGATAATGATTCTTTAACAATTAACTCACAAGTGTTCGAAGAAATATTAATATTAGAAGTGCAAGAGAGGCCGTGTTTATGGGATCATAGATTAGACATAAAAATGAGAGGAATGGATACAATACGAAAAGCATGGGAAGAAGTGGGTCAAGCCGTCAGTGTGTATACTTAGATTCTTTTTATATTTTTTCTATATTGTATATTTTATATAGATTTTATGTTAAGTTTAAAAATTATTAAGCATTTATTACTTAATATATTATACATAATATAACATATATTAATATATAATTTTTCCTGAAAAAGACGCAGATTAAAAAATTTGCCAAAAGAAATGGAAAAATTTACGTGATACATTTTTGAGAAAATATAAAGATTAGAGAAGTTATGTTGCAAGTGGTAGTGCAGCCACAAAGAAAATAACGAATTGGAAATATTATAAACAAATGCAATTTTTAAAACCGACCACAGAACACAGAACGTATGTTTAAAACTTTGAAAGATATCAGTTTGTTCAAATAATTTTCATTATTTCTGTTATATACAGATGCAATCAAAAGATTTGATTATATTTTATTAAATTGGATATCTCTAAACGAAATTCATATAAAATTAATAAGATTTTGAAAACAAGTTTTCTGTGTATATGAACTTTTTATTGATATGTGTATGTATGTATTATACATGTATATATACATATATAATACTTTATACATATAGTATCTACTATTCAAGTTTGGTCAGAACTTTTAATTGCATCTTGTATTTTATATCTTGTATTAGTAGTATTATTTTCATAATAACTGGTAGCGATTTAGAATAAATTAGAGTTAAGTTTATACAGATATGTTGTATAAAAATATTTTTGCTTATCTTTTCAGAACATTCAGTAATATACAAATTACAGATTTAAATGAATCTGAATTTCATTCAAAATCGAATGCAGACGAAAGCTATATAGAAGAGACATGCATAGAAAGCAGATCTCCAACATTATTAAAAAGTAACTATTTTATATTTATGTTTTTATGACACTATCTGTTGAGACCTATAATATTTCTATTATTATTTTACTTACCATAGATAGAGATAGAAATGAATGTACCAGTGCATTAGCATGGTCATCGAAATCTAAAACTGCGCAATGTGAGACTCTTTTTCCTTCATCGCCATCCAGTCGAAGTTCAACTCCTTTGTCGTCTGCAAGCAACTCACAAAAAAGGAAGAAATCTGATGCTTTCAAAAAATCATCTACGGAACAATCTGATAGATTCGAAGAGTTTATTATGGGACAAGTTGCACAACCCCAAAGTGAAGCAACTGCATTTTGCAATTTTATTAAAACACGTTTAGAAAAATTCAACAGACAATTTTATTTAGAAGCAACGCATAATATTATGAGTGAGCTTATGAAATTCGAAAAAAAAGCTGAAGAACACCAAAAATAAATATTTATTACTTTTTTATATATTTTAAAACAGTATTAAAGTATAAAAGTATAAGTCCACACCAAAAATAAATATTTATTACTTTTTTATATACTTTAAAACAGTATTAAAGTATAAGTGCAACAAAAAAACTAAGTGCAATGTAAAAATTTTTTATTTTTAAAATTTTATTAATAAAGTTTATTCATTATTTTTTATTTTTAAGTTTAATTTTACAAGTACTCAATTTCTTAAAATTTTTCTTAAAAATATAGAAAATAAAATTTTTGACACAAATTCATTAAGATAAATTGCAATAAATAAAAATAATATTGTGTAATATATATAATGATGTTATATATATTGTAAGGTAATAAAGATATCGTTTTTCCAAAATATTTAATGCACTAATTTACTAAATTATATTATATTTTTTATACACACATTTACATACACATTTGATATAAAACGTAATCTAACTTATTTCAAAGTATATTTACACTCCGTGGACTACCATCCGTGGACTAAGTTCCATTGCCACGGAACTGCTCCTTCATCTAAAAAGTAATTTTTAAAATCTTCCCTTATAGCAGCTGCAAAACGGGAATGAGTATTACTGCTATCATTTCGTAATGATGCTATACCAGAATTTTGTATCATAGTTCTCCATTCACCAGGGATAAGTTGTCCATTATAATGAAATTCATCAGCAAAACCTTTACTACAATATCCAACTTTGTCCATACAATAATTATGCAAGATCACACAAGCTTTCACGATACTTTCACTGGTTTTCAAAGATGTATTAATTATTTTTGAAAAAATACGCCATCGTGCCACCATAATACCGAATGTATTTTCTACTACTCTTCGTGCTCGACTCAATCGATAATTAAAAATCCTTTGCTCATTAGTCAATGTTTTCCCTGGATATGGTCTTAATGTAAAATTGTTTAGTTGAAAAGCTTCATCTGCAACCAACATGTAAGGCATTGCTTTTCCTTCTGTAATAATTGGAGTTGGAGCAGGTATGTATAATTGATTATGTTGCAATCTGTAATTTATTACAGAATTTTTGAAAATTCCTTCGTCACTATGCCGACCTTCTCCACCAATGTCTACCATTAAAAATTTGTATCGTGCCGATGCTACTGCCATTAAATTAATACTGTGATTCCCTTTATAGTTATAAAAAACTGAACCAGAATGTGGTGGAGCCTACAAAAAAATGTTAATGAATATTGAATTGCATAACCACATTATTGAATACATAGTATGGATTACCTTAACATTTATATGTTTACCGTCTAAAGCACCAATACAGTGCGGAAAGTTCCAATAGTCTTCAAATTCTTTCGCAACTTTTTTCCACCCACATTTAGATGGTTGAAATAATTCGTTTTGAAGAACATCCCATAAGCTTTCGCATACCTCTGATATTATCATAGAAACAGTACTGTGTCCTATTCGATAAGCAAAGGCAATAGAAGACATACTGTCTCCAGTAGCCAAAAACCTATAATAAATGATACTAAATATAATAACGTAACATTAAATATATACAATTTTACATAGAATATCACAGATATGTGAGTAATACAAGAAATAAGAGAAAGTGACATTATTCTGTCAAAATAAATATTAGTGCTTAGTAACATTTTCATATCAAAATTATTAAATACATTTTTCAGTTTTATAAATTATATGCCAATATGGTGATTGGACTTAAAAAGTATAATTATAAAGTAATATGAAATAATAATTTATATGAAAGTATTAAGCACCCAGAGATTTGCTTTGACCGAGAAATGACATTTTCTTTATTATCACTTGTTAATATATATTAACCATAGTATATTAAACATAGTAGCATATATACTAAACAAAATAACATATTAAAGCATACCTCAATGTCAAATATAACTTGCTACGTGCCGGTATAGGTTCTCGATAATGTGTTGATATCTTTTCTATTTTGGGTCCCACTATACGTAATAAATTATCAAAACTTTCAATAGTAAGACGAGTATACTGGAAATGAACCTCTGTATCATAAAGTCTCATTTCTTCAATAAGATGATTACCATCACCTTGTTCATTACGTTTTTGATTAATAGGTCGAACCCACCATCGACGTTTTCGTTCATTTATATTAATTCTTTTTAATCCAATCCACCAAATAACTATAAATAACTTCATATTCGTATCAATTTCTTTATCTTTCTTTTGTAAAAGATATAATAAAAGTAAAAATCGTTTTCGCTGTTTACTATTCATCATAAGTATTCTAAAAAATAATATAGAATTTATAAAAATAAAAGTAATAAGCTCGTATTATGAAAAGCAAATATAAGATAAAATGTAAAAACAATAACAAATAAAAAAAAATGTAAAGTCATTAGATTTTTAAATATTTTTATTAGATTTTGTATGACTTAATTTAATAAAAATTTGATATTTACATTACCTTATTTTACTCGATATTTGTTTTATATTACTTTATAATACTTGTAGAATTACAATAATTCACTTGCTGGTCGCGTAAAAACATATATTGCATATCATCGCGTCTGTGTGAATAGAGAGAAAATTCTAATCTCGCGATTTGTCGCGTATCGCGCATCGCGTGTCGCGTCGTCGCGCTGGTCTGCAAGAGCCATTAGAGGAGCTAGCTGGCCGCGTGCGACGATTTCGCGTTTCGGCATGACGCGTTCTCGCGTGTTGTGAATCCGTGTTTAGAGTTGAAAAGTGAACCCGGAGACGCGACCGGTATCATCACGTCTGGTGCCCAATCTCGCGATTTGGTGCGAGCGTTTGGTGTTTCTCAGTTCGTTCGTCGCTTCCGCGCGTGTTTCGCGAGTTATTCCGTTGTTTGATCGCGTATTTCGCTGTTGCTCTCCGGCGTCAGAAAAATACGTGACAATGTATATAATATATATGTTAACTTCGTTTGTATTTTCAGATGATGTAAATTGATTTAATCTTTTAGTCATAATTTTTTTCTTATATATTCACTTTTGGAAGGTAATTAATTTGGAATGTAATATTTAAATTTCAGCGTTGTTTTGCTAAAAGTTAGATTATGTCAAACTTTGAGTGTTTATCCTCTGAATTTGCCAAATTGATGAAAATTGGTGGAGAAGGGGTAAGTAAACGCCAGCGTTTAGTCGCTAAAAGTTGAACTGTGTCGAACTTTGAGCGTTTATTCGCTGGATTCGCCAAATTGATGGAGAGGGGGTAAAACGCCAGCTTTTATTCGCTGCGTGAACTTGCGCCTTAAGACTCTTCCTTAACCTGTGTTAGTATACAACGATTTTTTTTTTTTTTTGTGACCTTATCGCAACGTAAGTCTTTTAGAACCAGTTTTCAGTCGGCATTTGCTATTCGAGGAGTAAAGGTGTCGTCACATGGGGCGTAACTTGTTTAAGCGTAACTTGCCTTGAAAGATGGATAATGAAATCAGGGTAAATTAAGAAACAGTTTATATCAAATTTATTATTTATAATAGCTATTCTGTAATAACATTCTGTCATATCCAACCTTCTTGCGATATGTTGAAACAAAATTTTAAGGTTATAGTTGTACATTAATAAATATGTCCGTGTTGCTTGAATTTCTTGCATGTAAAATGTTTTCTTTTTCTTAAATGCCTAACATATATTTATTTTGTTTTAAATATATAAATTTTTAAAAATTACAAGTAACAGGAATGTATGCCCGCACAGGTTAGATTCGCACATAGATGATTCACACATACTAGTGTGCAAAGTATCAGTTCCACATGAGGCGTACTTTTCGAGACGCGTAAATTACAAAAACCAAACGTAAATTTGTTTAGCATTTCTGTTAGAGAGTACAAGAGAAACCCTAATCAGCAATTGGTTGCATTAGAAACGCATTTCTTGAAATTCCGCAAAATACGCTTCATGTAAAAGAAGGCTTTTAAAATGGCGTAACGTATTTTAGAAGGTTTAGAAGTTACTAAAATACGCAAATTATGCTACGCAAGTTACGCCCCATGTGACGGCACCCTAAAGATCGAGTAAAATGGATAGAAAATCATCGAGAAAAAGTTCTAGATGTCAAGGAGCACCTGCACGAAAAAGATCGTTTCGAGGAAATCAACATATTGCCGAAAAAGACACCGATTTTATTAGTACTTCAGCCAAGAAACTAAAACAGGCTGGCAATTTTGAAGCAAATGTTGATCCTACTTTTAGCATTACTGCATTATAAGTTTTACTTTGATTTTTTCAACATTACAAAACTTATTAAAGTGTAAAAAGTGTGATGGTGACATTCAATTTTTAAAAAAAGCACAGCGAGGATTGGGTTTTCAACTTTGTGTGAAGTGTCCTTGTCAAGAAGTTTTAATTAATTCTAACCCTTTAGTTACAAATGCATTTGAAATTAATATTAGAAATAAAATATTAGAAATTGCCACACTTAATTACGGCAGCATGCATCTTTAATGAAAATTTTAAACCTTCAATTAAAATAATGGAACTTATGGGTGTGACAATCGGTCCGCAAGCTATAAATTTCATGGAGACGCACGATGAAGCGCGCATAACAAAGGCGGAGTGTTGTAGCACTGCGGCTTCAAAAGAGGCCAGAGCAGCTTTGAGGGCGGCTAGGGCAGAAGAAAACGATGACTTTGAGGAAGCTGAAGGCCTATTGTATGGAGCAGGCATAGCCGATTAGTGTAAGTATATTTTTTCTTCGAAAAATCAACTAAGAAAACTTTAAACGCGTTTTTCTCGAAACCACTTTTTTTTGGTCGGTGCAGGTGATTAATAAAAAACTATCCAACCGATTGGCCTGAAATTTTTTGAGCATAATCTACATATGATTGGCTCTTGCAGGTACCAGAATTGCTTTTTGTTAATGAAAATTTCTAATTTTTTTGACCACCAATAAACACGAAAAAATTGTGATTTTTTTGCTTCAAAATTTCAAATGGCCGCTATTTTGTTTCTTTTTTATAAAAATGACTAATTCTGGTACCTGCGATAGCGACAAGCATACAGATTAAGAATCTTTTTTACTTTTTTGTTTCAGATGACAGTGTGAGCTGAAATCACTTGCACCGCTGACAATGCTTTTTTTTAAGGCACCATCTTTGACTTCAGAAAGCATACACAAAATATTAATAAATTATGACCAAAAAATTTTTTTATAAGCTACAAGATGCAAGTAATAACATATAAAAAGATTAAAAAGATTGCGTTTTATTTTCTTTATAAAAAAAATTCCTAAAGTATGCTTAAAATTTTGACTTTGACATGAGAATACCCCCTTAAACTCAGTATTTATATAAACAAATATAAAATTGTAGTTTTTTTTTACTAATTTCGCAAATACAGAATAACATTTGGAATAACTTTTTTGTTATTTGTTTAAATAATATTAGAAAATATATATCAATATAATACAATAATTAAATTAAATATAAAAAAATTTTTATTAAAAATACAATTAAGAAATATTGTTTGTTTATTGGGCTGTAGATCGAGGTTTCTTCATATATGGACCCATTTCGTCTATTGATATAAATATTAAAAAATTATGATATTGCAATGTTTCTGGAATATTACTGGCATATGCCATGAGACGTTGCAAGCATATTGTTAATTTATGTTTCTACAATGTCTCCATAATATTACATTGCAATCTGCAACATTGCAACATTGCTGCAACGTTGCTGCAATTTTCTGTGCTGTATGGGTTATAAGAGAATATAAACTTAGTGGTTCATTAAATATCCGTTTCTATGTTCATTTCCTTTTTATTTAGTACCGTCATATACATTAGGCCTATTCGTGTTGCTGCCCTTTTTTAATTAATTTTTTCGTCGTCTCTCTCTCTTTCTCACAGTCGAATATATATTTATTTCATCTCGAGTGTAAAAATTTTTGGGGATTTCAAGCAACTCGAACAAACCTATTAACAGATGCATAAATTAACATAAACTTATGTAACAACATAAGCTTGAGTAACAACATAAACTTAAAAAACATAGAACATTTTCACAAATTATTATTCCATGTTACTTACAGTAAAAGCTGTAAAAAGACTTTTTTTGCCGAAGCACCACTTTTTCCACTTTTTGTGGTACATCCTTGAATCCAACACGCCATTTCTATGTTTGGTTTACAAATAAATAAATGTTTCAATATTCGGGTAAAAATACTGAACTCTATAAAAATACATGAAAAGTCAAGTTAGAATAACTATTACAAATGACGCTCATCTGTAAGAAGTTATTCTTTTCAGCGACCATCCTCTCAATAGGGAACACGAAACGAGAACGTAATTGGAGTGCTGAGTTTAGCCTCCTATTCTCTTACTCCATGGGGCGTATTCATAGTCCAAGCTCAAGGCAGCGCTTAAGATCGTCTTGGCCAAGATCATCTTATTCAATCAAGATCGTCTTAAGTCATAAGAATTCATAGTCGTCAAATAAGGTGATTTTCGCGAAAAAGATTTTGCTCAAGTAATTCTTATTTGATTTGACATCGACTTGGCGAAGATGATCTTAAGATTGTACACCCAAGGACTTTGATTCTGTCCATGGGAAAATTTTCCAAACTGAGAAGTCACCACTTTCTACATACTCGCAGTTTATAATTAATGAAACGACTAGAGCTTATTGGTCGTTACGTTAATCATGAACTGTAAGTATGTAGAAAGATAACGACTTCTCAGTTTGGAAAATTTCCCTATGGACAGAATCAAAGTCCTTGGGTGTATTTATTTGCCGTTTGGTTATTTCTGTAATATTCCCTAGGACTCCTCCAATAGAAACGTTGCATTTAAGTAATTTTTGTATACTGTAATACTATCTTATATATTATTAAGCTATGATTTTAATTTCATTTGAACTGAAGAGCTAACGGAATCGGCAAGTAATTGTTAATTAATATTAAATATTGCAAATGTACCAGGGATGGCCTTGAGTATTTCGCTCGAGCACAAAGAAATCCTTATGATAAGCATATTTACATTCGTCTTCCACCGTGATGTCTCTCAGTTTTTGCGAGTGATCCACATTTTACACTGCTTGATAAAATTGCCAATAAAATAGCCTCCAGCACAATTCGTTTCTAGTTGGGCGATATTATTTCTGCATGAGTAGGCGCTCAAAATAAACCAAGGTGATGACAATTCAGCGACTAGCTCACTAGCTGAGCTGTATAAATATATATATATATCTATATATATATATATATATATATATATATATATATATATATATATATCTGCTTATGTTCACACCGTCCTTCTGAAAAATAAATTTATTGTTGTAATGCAATGTATCACATGCAGAACAGTTTTTTCTGATTTGTGTCATTATTGATATTAATAGTTTAAAATTTAATACTACACTTAAGGTTTATAATAGCCGTAACCGTAAGAAATTGGTTAATCATCGATTATTCTCTTATAAATTAACTATGATTGGTCAATTTCTTACGGTTACGGCTATTATAAACCTACTTTAAATAATTATAAACCAGCCTTAAGAATGCAGAACTTTTTTATTATCACTACAGATTTTACTACAGATCAATTAAAAGTATGACCGGAGCAACGCACGCGAACCACTTAACCTCCAAAAGCCTTAGGCTCAATGCACACAGGACGCGTCAACGCGTTACGCGTGGCGAGGTAGCCAATCATTTTAAGCTTTTATGACAAGAAATAAGAAAGCGAAAGAATGATTGGCTATTCGCCACGCGTAACGCGTTGACGCGTTCTATGTGCATTGAGCCTTACTTAATACGTCCTCGGACACGTCTTCGCGAAGATCGTCTTATTTATAAATGTGTGCGTGAAATAAGACAGTCTTAAATGACTATGAATTAATGACTAACAAGGTAGCCTTAAGCACATGCTTAGATGTGTTTATTAATCACATTAAGGCGTTCCCAAATAAGATCATCTTGAACAAGGTAAGCCTTGAGCATTTGCTTAAATCCTGCCTTGTTTTTCGACTATGAATCTAGAGGGCACCTTAAAATTAAACTTAAGGGGTGTTTACGATAACTAATCGGATCTTGGATTGGATTGAACAATGGTACTCAACGTAGGTATAGAAAATTTCCCTAGGCTAATCGGATTGACGATTGCTGTCTCAAATGTAATCCGATTGATGACGAAAGCGTGGAGACCGAGAAGCATGCTTGAAAAGTCTCTTTATTTTTTTAAATAATAACACAAAAAATCAAAGATAAAGTTAAAAAGAATGATTTGAATTTAGATTTATTGTAATTTTTTGTCTAAACATTGGATTTCGTTTAAATTTCTGTTTGTAAAAATTAATTAATCTATTCTAAAGTTTGTGGTTATATCGGAAACAAATCAAAATTAATAAAACAATTATTAATTATTAGGTACATATTAAAGCATATAATATTTCAAGCATATCATATAGAATTCCTGTTTATTATAAACTCAGTAAAAATAACTTTGAAATTATTCAACTACATTATACATTAATCAATATTAATTTATATGTTAAAAATCAATAATGTCTTTGAAAATGTTTTTTTTATTCTTTTCTAGATCGTAAATAAACTTCAACTCCAAGAATAAATAAAAATTACTGGAAAATGGATTGACATGAAAAGGGCATTATTGAACATTATCAATTTGTGCTAACTTAAAATTTGTAAAATCTGCTATTCTTTGTTAGTTGTTCATTAGAGAGTAATAATATAAGAACGGAATATACATAAATAAAATTAAAATAATTGTATGCATATACGTATGCGTATATTACATTTTTATATTATTACTCTCTAATAAACAACTAATAAAGAAAAGTAGATTTTACAAATTTTAAGTTAGCACAAATTGATACTGTTCAATAATGCCCTCTTCATATAAATCCATTTTCCAGTAATTTTTATTTATTCATGGAATTGAAGTTTATTTACGATCTGGAAAAGAATAAAAAAAACATTTTTAGAAACATTATTGATTTTTAACATATAAATTAATATTGATTAATGTATAATGTAGTTGAATGATTTCAAAGTTATTTTTACTAAGTTTATAATAAACAGGAATTTTATATGATATGCTTAAAATATTATATGCTTTAATTTGTACCTAACAATTAATAATTGTTTTATTAATTTTGATTTGTTTCCGATATAACCACAAACTTTAGAATAGATTAATTAATTTTTACAAATAGAAATTTAAACGAAATTTAGTGTTTAAACAAAAAATATTACAATAAATCTAAATTCAAATCATTCTTTTTAACTTTATCTTTGATTTTTTGTGTGATTATTTAAAAAAATAAAGAAACTTATAGCGTTTTTCATTGGGAAAACTAGTGCGCACTGAGTGTGCACTCGCCGCTGGCAATTGGACGTTTCGGTTCGCGCGATGACGGTGCCAACGGAAACACCCAATTACCTGCAGCAAGTGCACATTCAGTGCGCACTAGTTTTCCCAATGAAAAACGCTATACGTGAAATCGCCATTGACATACAGAATGGACTGCTGATGACCGTGGTGGGGGTAGAAAGACACATAGAGTGAGAGGCAGACAATACGAAGAACGTTCGTTCTCTGTCTACTAAGTCTGATTGGTTGCTGGGGCCACAACAACCAATCAAACTTATTAGACAGAGAACGAACGTTCTTCGTATTGTCTGCCTCTCACTCTCTGTGTCTTTCTACCCCCACCACGCTCATCAGCAGTCCATTCTGTACGTCGATGGAAATCGCACCTTTAGGGAAAAAGTTTCATGATCGACCCCCTGGTGTCTGAATAGCGAAACGTTCACGTTCGCTGTTTGTTCGATGTTCGTTTGCAGTAGGTCTGTTCGAGTTGCTTAAAATCCTCAAAAATTTTTGCACTCGAGATGAGATAAATATATATTCGATCGTAAGAAAGACAGAGACGACAAAGAAATTAATTCAAAAAGGGCAGCAACACGAACAGGCCTAGTATTTCTAGCTTTAGATCTAACCTAACTCGAGTGCGAGTACCGCGAGAGCGCGCTGTGATTGCGTTGAGAAGTGCGGAAGGGGTAGACCACTGCTGTTGGTGTCTTCCTCGAGGAGGAGCAGAAGTGGTAGAAGCGGACGGTCAAGGAGTTCAAATGTTGGGTCGCGTGTACCATCTGCGCCTGACCAACAAGCAACCGGACCGATTTATTTTGCGCCCGTCCGACCACTTAGTTGCGCGTTGAGGAGCTTAACTGCGACAGATCAGTCGCCAGTTGTGTGATCACACTGATGTGACTTTTCGACAATGAAATCTGTTACGTTCCGGGTAGCGCGGACGTCGTAAAAATACATGTAAATTCCGCACGCACGCATTTTTTGCCATCTTTTAATATATAGAGATTTTAATAGAAACTTGGATGCGCGTAGACATAGCATCGATCCTGGATACGTTCCGTTGACGGAATTCGATCGAACTATCGGTGGCTCCCAAATTTGATTTTTATTATCTATATATATATATATATATATATCAAGAATTATGATATTTACTGGCATCAATTTCTTGTATTTATTATAAATATTTGTAATCTGACAATACTATTGCTGGTGTGCTCACACCAGGTTGCATTTACCCATGTTTTCTACGACTACTTTCTACTATTGCAGATGGATCTGCCTGACTGGACGCTAGTAAAGAGATTCATTAACGAGACGGCATGTTCGTAAGAGTCTGGCCGCGCATCGTCACGTGGGATGAATGAGGAAGAATTGTTAAAACGATCTGCCGCAGAGCGCGATAGGATTTTCAGCTGCTATGATCGTGGTCGGGAAGGTGCCGAGATAGATCCCTGGGAAGACCCTGGTTATGAGGTCTATCATACTACAGACAGATATGGATTCATACAGTATGTATACATGTGTTTCAAAGTTTACAATTTGAAAAATATGTTAATTTTTGTCAAAATTGAAATTTATACATTTAGGAAAATAAATTTTATATATATATATATTTTTTAATTATAATATATTTTTATTATGTATATATATATAATAAAAATATATTTAGAATTGTTTACTTTATATATTGCACTAAAAACGACTGAAAAATGAGACAAAATGTTCGCCTAATTGTAATTCGATGATAAATAAACATTTTGTAGTATAATATTAATATGATTGTGCACTTTTACCTGTGCTGATTTTTATTAGCTTAATTCTCAAGTACTAATTGTTTTAAAAATATATATTTATATATAAAACATACATATATGTATTTATTTTTTATATTAATTATTGTTATGTTAGGAGAGTCAAAATATGGAGTTATAAGATTTTCATTAAATATCTCAATTTTGACAAAGATTTGTTTATTCCATACTGATTTTGTCAAAAGTTTTCAACTGTTTATATTTTATGTACAACAATTCTAAAAGAATTCTACAGAATATCATATGTTGCAACAGAAATATTTCTAAAATCTTTTATATAGTAAATTTGAAAAAATACATTAAACCAATCAAAAAGTAATCATTTTGACATTATTTTAATTTATGATTAATTTTTGTCATTTTGACATTGATATGACTTTTGTTCTGTTTTGATATAGCTTGTGATAATATTAAAGCAACAGATTGATACAATTGTATGTTTTTATATAATTGTACTGGAATGGGATAGCAATTAACCATACTAATGAATTAAATCAGGATTTCTCATACTTATGTATCACAACTCACTTTTTAAAATGATAAACATGAGTAACTTATTTAGGAATTATGAAAAAGTAGATGGATGGGAGCAAATTGATTATTTACTTATATCACTTTAATTTATTTTAAAATTTTTTATTGAACATAATTTTATAAATCTTAAGGGAATCTTCAAGTCATTCAATTTTACCAACTGAATGTTATTAATTTTTTTTAACATCATCCTTTGAATTGTCTTTACATTTTTAAAAATTCTTTTTCAGAATTAGAGTTTAGGCACCAATATAGTTAAAACTGTTCCTTCATTAGAAGAACAACAAAAAATTTCTAAATTAGAACTTTCTACCTATAGACTTGTCAATGTTTGCAAATATTTGCTTCAAACAAAAATTCTACAGTGTGTTTGTACAAAATGTAAACAGTTTGGACTACAGATTACTTTAAAATACAATAGTGAGTTCTCAGATTTAGGCTCGGATACATGATAAAGATTGATGTCAAAAAAAATGTTTGTATTTGAACATGATGGCCAATATTCATAGTTAATTCTTATATTTAAGACCATCTTAAGTATTATCTTAAAATGTCATGAACCAATCAGAGAATGGTAGTAGCATCTTAAGACATTACTTAAGATGGTTTTGAAATAATGTCTTAAAAGATGTTAATACCATTCTTTAATTGGTTGATGGTATTTTAAGATGGTACTTTTATATACATATGTATGACGATCTTAAATATAAGAATTGACTATGAATTGAACACCAGTCTTTATGTTGAACAAAGAGCGTAGAGTCCGTTTGGGTATGTATGTATTACAAACATGTGTATGTATGTATGTATTACAAACATGTGTTTATTACAAACATTTTTGCAGGATTGCTGATGTATTCGATATACTTTGTGTTACGCGCTATTAAATTTTCGATTCTACTTTTATACTTTCGATTCCACTCGTTAAACCTTTGGAGTATAGTTGTATCATTCCCGCGTCACGGTTGAAAGATGAGAATGAGTCCGTTTGAGGCCGTATATGTGTTCAGACATGTTTGTCGGTTATAAAATTTTTGCAGGATTATTGATGCGATTATTGGACTTTCTGTTACGTTCTACTAAATTCTTGATTCTACTTTTAAACTTTTAAAAGAAAATTACATTAAATCTTTTGAGTATGATAGTATCATCCCTGTGTTTTGGTCGAGGGATGGGATCCAATTTGACTGGAACTTGGAAGAACAGAAACTACATTGACTGAATTGAACTGAACTGAACTGAATAAAGAGTGCTTGCCTGGTCATCTGGCTTTAGCGCTATTCCATTTACTGTTCACCTTGCTCGCACGCACACACATAATTTAACTATTTTATTAACTATATTTGTTATTGTCTTTATTTTTAATATTTTTGTCATCAAATTAATAAGAAATTTCCAATTAGACTGATGCTGCTGATTCAATAAGATTTTTTTTTTCTATGTATATATATTATACAAGTTTTTTTTATTAAATATTTTATATTTATATTAGAAATTGTATTCATATTTATTATATTAATCAAATTGCAAATAATAAATAAATCTGTTCAATTAATACATATATATTTTGTATTTAATTTATATTGTAAAACTTTTTACAGTATATTTGCACTTTTTAGAATGTATTTTCTCTTAATATAATAAATTTAAATATATTATTTCTGAAGTATTTTAAATTTGTTGATAAATTAAGGCTTGGTTTTTCATTATCTAGTTAACTTATGGTTAAACTTAACTTGAAGTTTTAGTCAATAAGCTTCACCTATGGCATCATCATAGATGAATCCCATTGGGTAAAATTTAAACATCAGTTAATCAGATAGTGAAAAACCGAGCTTATGTACTTTAGGAATTAATTTTTATTATATATATTCAAAGAATTATGATCAGCAATATTTTCAAAAAAGTTTCAGCCATTTTTATGTTTTGATAATATTTCAGAATAATTGCTAATTTTTTCAATAATCTTTCAAAATTTTTCTACAAGGTTTCAAGTACAAGAATCATGAACTTTTGTTATTCTAAAGCTATCTCAGAAATGTAGACATTTTGTAACTTTTATGAAATATTCCACTATAATTGAAATATTTCTGAGATATTTCTAAAAAATTTGAATACTGTATGGAATGTTATTTTTTTAAAAGAATTATATATGGATCTGTGATCTTATGTTTGAGATAATTATCTCTTATATTTCAGCGATAAGAGATTACCACAGAAGCGGGATGCATACGAGGTCAAATTGCACCACGTGGAGATGGAGAGATTGAAGAAATGGGAGAAGATGACGAAGCAATGGGATAGTGTTTCGACCAAGGAGAAACTACGTCGTAGGATATACAAAGGAATCCCTAACAGATTTCGTGGTCAAGTATGGGCTCTGCTTCTGGGCATAAAGAACCTGAAGAAGGAGAAGGCCGGCAAATACGAGGAGATGCTGCAACTGGCCCGTCAATGGTCCACGGAGATACGGCAGATCGATGCCGACGTCGCCAGACAATACAGAGATCATATTAACTATAGGTATGATACCATAAAAACGATACGTGCACGTTATGAACTTTGTATTTGAAAAAAATTGAAACATGACGATGGTCTTTTCAGAGAGAGATATAGCATAAAACAAAAGTCCATGTTCTACGTACTAGCCGCTTACAGTATGTACAACATGGAGGTAGGATATTGCCAAGGAATGTCTGTGCTAGCCGGTTTGCTGCTGCTCTACATGGATGAGGAGGACGCTTTTTGGGGCCTTTCTGTGTTACTTGCCGATCCAAAATACAGCATGCACGGTTGGACTTTTTTTTTATTATTAAAAGAATTTTTTAACAATATATTTTTTTAATCAGTATCGTGTGCTCTCAATATATATATATATATGTATATATGTGTATATATATATATATATATATATATATATGCACGCACGCGCGCGCACACACACACACGCGCACACGCACACACACGCACACACACACACACACACACACACACGCACACACACACACACACACACACACACACACATATATCTATGTATATATACACATATACGCGTTTATAAATTCAAGAATACTAGTGACTTTTGTGCAATTTACGAAAAAAAGTTTTTAAAAAGTTTTAGAAAAAATTTATGCGAATTATAAACTTCAGCATAACGAATTTTTTAATTCCATAGTGAAAAATATTTTGTGAAAATGAGTTTTTACACAAAAAATTCAATATTATTGCAAAAGAATCATTGCGCTAAAAAATATTTTCAAACTTAGAAACTTTAAAATATTTCATTAATTTTTGTTCGATAATGGTTTCTTGAATTGCAGCGTTTCAAAATAAAACAAAAATATTAAATAATGTCACAAATTTATGTTATTTAGAAAAAAAATATTGTAGAAATGAAATTGAAAAATATATAACTCAATTTCTATTCTTGCAAATACATTTTTTTAAAATTTCTTTACGATTTATTTTTCTTAAGATATTTAATTTTTTTGAGATATTAGAGAATGCAAACGTTTTCAAATTTATGAATGGTATTGTATTTATCAAAAGGATTAAGTTAATATCCATAGATTCCTGAATATGGATAAACGATAAGAATAGAAAATTATTGAAAAAAATATATTTGACGCAGAAATATATCATGTAAATAGGGAAAACTGCACAATGTAAGTTCGAAATGTTAAAGGTTAATCATATATACGAACCTCTGGACAGTATGAGCATTTAGCAATATATTATGAAGTTTTTCTATGTGTAATATGCTTTGCAGGCTTTTACGTCGACGGATTTCCAAAGTTAAACCGCTTCATAGAGCACCATGACAAGATAATGAACAAATCTTTGCCGAAACTAAAACGGAAGATGGACAAGTGCGGTTGCGATTCCATACTCTATGCATTGAAGTGGTTCTTTGTTGTCTTTCAGGAGAGAGTAGGTTTTTCTTCTTTCTAAATATGTATCCCTTATAATGCTATTATTCTTTTTTTTTTTCCTTTGGCCTGTAGTTTTTTGCGACACTTTTGGCATTTAAATTTCTGTTATATGTAATATATACTGTTTCGATTATTTCTAACATTAAACATAGCTACGTTAACCCGGCACAAATATTCTTACTGACTGAATATTTTATGTGATGCATAGAGTTTATAGAGATCCTATTAAAAAACTCTTGTCACATGTACTTTTACAAAAATATTTGTATTGTATGTAGTAATAATAATAATAATAATAATAATAATAATAATAGTTAATAGTAACTTTATTATAATTATAGTAAAATTCATGATTAGCATAATTTTAAAGATAAATTTTAAGCAAATATTCTTTTTGTATAATTATAATATTTATTGCTAATGTACACCACAGTTAAATCTCATACCGATAAAGAGCAAACGTAAATGTGTATAACTCTAAATACTGGCAATATGAATTTGCATTTTGTAGACTCCCGTTAGCCTCGGTCTCCGCATTTGGGACATATTTCTATTGGAGGGTGACCGCATATTACCGGCGATGGCGTATACCGTGATGAAGTTGCACAAACGTTACCTGATGCCGATGGAGAGCCTCGATGAGTTTTGTAATTATTTGCAAATCAAGCTGGAGAAAGATTTTAGCTTCGACGACGACACCGTGATAAGTGCGATGGAGCGCAACATGGAAGAGTTGAAGCGTGCCAAATTAGACTACCCGGGCAATCCATTGCCGCAGGAACTACCCCGGTATCCATTTGGCACTTTCCAGGAGCCTACTTTTACCAACAAGGTATTGCTAGAATGCTACTTTTTACTCCTTATCTATAGACAAATGCCTAAGATATACTTTTGCAATAGTAAACGATATAAAAAGCTAAGACAGGCGCAGTATTTGCAAACGATTTTTTTATTGAACATGATGAGACTTCTATTAGGACCTTAACTTAGTTTCCACCCGAAAAAGGCTGAGAAAAAGCATTTATTCGAAAAAATTTGTACAAATTATTTCAATGAAAGTATTTTCCATCACTTTCTACAACTTTTTTCCATCTTTTTGGCAATTGGGCGATATTTTATCTCGATAAAACGATGTCGGTTTTGAAGCAATCCATTTGTTTATCCATTTTCGCATTTCTTCAACATTTCGGAAGCGTGTATCACTCAAGCCGTGCTGCATTGATCTGAACAAGTGATAATTAGAAGACCCTATGTCCGGTGAGTACGCTGGGTGAGGAAGAGTTTCCCATTCGAATTGCGACAGTGTTTCCTTGACGATTTTTCCAGTATGTGGCCGAGCTTTATCGTGAAGGAGAATAACTTTGCGCCTGTTATTCGCTATTGCTGATCTTTTTCGCAACAGCTCATCATTCAATTTGTTCAATTGACGTTTGTAGACATCGGTAGTAACAGTTTCGTTCAGTTTCAGTAACTCGTAGTACAGCACTTCTTGCTGATTCCACCAAATGCAAAGCATTACCTTATGACCATGGGTGTTCCGTTTTGGCTGCAATGTTGATGGTTGTCCTGGGTCTACCCATGATTTCTTACGTTTGAGAGATTGTCGTAGTAGATCTACTTTTCATCGCCAATCACAATACGCCACACAAAATCTTTTTTTGCCTGGCAAGCAAGGAAACCGTGATATTGAAACGGTTGTGATGGCACTTTTAGACAATTCATGTGGTACTCATTTTCTTTTCTTTTGGATCTTTCCCATGGCGTGTAAACGTTTCGAAACAGCTGCTTTAGTAACTCCTAGCTCGTTTTCAAGTTCTTCTAACGTTTGAGCTGAGTTTTCATGCAATAATGCTAGCAATTCACTGTCTTCGAAATTTTTCAGCTGTCTTAAGCGTGGTCATTGACATCAATATCATTATTTTTAAATCGTCTATACCACTCTTTACATGTTGTATGCAATGGAGCTTGATCATCATGACCTTTTTCAAGTAATCGATAAACTACTGCTACACTTTTTTTCAAATCAAAGTAGTGCAAAGTACATGTCGAAAAAACACTTTATCGCGTTCTTTTTTCCACAAAGCAAAAAAATTGTTTACGCAAATAATTGTGTATGCTGAATGTTATCGAGAAATGTCAAAACTAAGAAAAAAGCACCAGATGCGTTAGTAATGATTACTAGAACTATTTACATTGCCATATAACATTTGCGGGCGGAAACTAAGTTAAGGTCTTAATAATAGGTATACACATATACTTGCAGTATTTTTATTACCGAGAAAACCAAAAATTTTTAGAAAAATTTTTAGAATTTTATTTTTAAATTTAAAAGTTTATTTTAAATTTAATTTTCTATTTTTCTCATTCTAATAATTACTTCTTTTATCATTTAAAAAAATTTTTAATAATACGAAAAGTCGACAATTAATTAGCAATAAAAGTGTCATATATTTACAATCACGTGTAATTACGTGTGATTCGCCAATTTTTATGAAAAAAATCGATGGACAATAGCTCTCTCTAAATAGGCGTTATGTATTTAATCATGTTTCGAATTTTGTATTTCTGGTGAGCTAAAATGTGTATCTGCAAAATTACATTTAAAGATATAAAATAAATTTGTTTCAAAGCAGCTTTAAAAAAATCTTCAATCTTACCTAGAATTTTCAATGAAATTCTTGGAAAATCGAGAATTCTCACGAAATTGTTTTACAAAATTTGAGTAAACATTTTGATTTGTATATTTTCTAGACGAATATTTCTAAACAAAATTTTAAATTTATTTTTGAATGTACTTGATTTAAATTATTGTTTAAAATAAAATATCACACGAAGAATTTTATTTAATCTATTTATTTATTATTTATTTAAATAATTGATAAATAAATATCTAATTTATTGGTTTAATTTATTCAATAATTGCTTGTTTTATTATTTTAAAATATAATTGGAACATAGATATGTTGACATTACAATATTAGTGACATTATGCATTTATATATATATATATATATATATATATATATATGTGTGTGTGTGTGTGCGTGCGTGCGTGCGTGCGTGCGTGCGTGCGTGCGTGCGTGCGTGCGTGCGTGCGTGCGTGCGTGCGTGCGTGCGTGCGTGCGTGCGTGCGTGCGTGCGTGCGTGCGTGCGTGCGTGCGTGCGTGCGTGCGTGCGTGCGTGCGTGCGTGCGTGCGTGCGTGCGTGCGTGCGTGCGTGCGTGCGTGCGTGCGTGCGTGCGTGCGTGCGTGCGTGCGTGCGTGCGTGCGTGCGTGCGTGCGTGCGTGCGTGCGTGCGTGCGTGCGTGCGTGCGTGCGTGCGTGCGTGCGTGCGTGCGTGCGTGCGTGCGTGCGTGCGTGCGTGCGTGCGTGCGTGCGTGCGTGCGTGCGTGCGTGCGTGCGTGCGTGCGTGCGTGCGTGCGTGCGTGCGTGCGTGCGTGCGTGCGTATGTATATATATATATATGTATATGTTACAATGCAACTATTTCATTTAATACATTAAATTTTAATTATAAAATTTTATACGAAATTATGAAAAGTAATTGTGTAAAAGAAAGAATATATTTGTCACGGATTTTTTTTTAGTTCTTAACCATATTATGATTAATGCTTGGAAACATTAAATGAGCAGTTCAGATAGTTCATGTCTCAAGATTGAACGTCAAATAGTTTGATCTTTTTGAATTGGAAATACATTTGAATTGTTTGAACTCATTTCTGAAAATTTGAAACTATTGTAATTCGAACCTAAATATTCTGAAATATTAATAATATTTGTGAAATATTAATAATATTCAAACCATTGCACAATTGGAATGAAAATAATTTATAAATAAAATAATACAAAAATAAATAAAAATTTAAGATAATTTTTTTTATACAAAATACGTTTTTAAAGCATACTGTAATGAAATATATAAAATAAATTAATAAAACGAATCATAATTTATAATGGTATGCTCATCAGGTTGGAAGACGAAGTGAGGAGTTTAGCGAAGCTCAGCATGTAATGCGAGAGTCTGTGGCGCAGCGCAGGGACATGGCACTGATCGACGATGGTAGAGAGAGCACGACGCCTGTCGAGCCGGCCAGTGGTCTTGGTGGTGAGTTTAGAGATAGCCGTGACACATTATACAATAGCAGCACAAACAGTATCTCGCGCGTTGAATGCGGCGACGAATCCGAGGACGGCACGGATGATTCGAATGTCCGTATAACAGTTATCTACAATACTAGACTATAAGCGAAACGCTGGTGTTTTGCGCGTTGTGATGAATATCGCGGCGCGAACAATTTTGCTCAATCTTACCGAATATAGCTTGTAAAATTTTTTTTTTTAAGGAAAAGCCTTTATCACGACATAAAATGTGAAAATTATATTTGTAAGGTAACGCGTAGTCGTGTAAAATGATTTATATATACAACTTTGTATAGGAATGATATCGGAAGAATTAATAGGATATTTTTCTATAATATTAAGTGTTATAATGGGGTGTGTGTGTGTGTGTGTGTGTATATATACAGGGTGTCTGGGAACTAGGGATATAAAGGAGTAGTATATAAAGGAGATGAAAAGGGACAAAAAAGTCTTATACCATTTTGCGATATTTGCTATAATTATTGATAAAATAAAACGTCTAAGCCAATGTGTGGTGATGCCACGCCATCGCGCCTAGCTCGTAGGCAACGGCGCGCGGCGGTAAAGGTGACGCGTTGTCTGAATTGGCACGGCGCGACGGTCTGAATTCGTCTTACCGTGTGTACTTACACTGTAAAAATCAAATGTGTTATTTTAGCTGAAGCTTTTTCTTACACATTTGATAAATAACACATTTGATTTTTGCAGTGTATTTACACGCGGTGCGGCGGATTCAGACCGTCGCGTCGTGCAAATTCAAACGCGTCACCTGTTCCGCCGCGCGCCGTTGCCTACGAGCTAGGCGCGGTGTCACCGCACATTGGCTTAGACGTTTTATTTTATAACCTGATAGTTATGGCGAATATCGCAAAATGGTATAAGACTTTTTTGTCTCTTTCCATCTCTATATTCTCAAAGCAGTAGGTTTTCTAGTTCCCGGACATCCTGTATATGTATATGTGTGTGTGTGTGTGTGTGTGTATATATATATATATATATATATATATATATATATATATGTATGTTGAATTGATAAGCGTCAATGTTTCACACAGATGCATTTTAGGAATGCGCCACATTTGGAAGATTTATTAATAAATTTTCTTATGATTTTTTTTCTTCATATTTTCGTACATGTGTTGATATTTAATAAACGTCAAAATTAACAAAAGCCAAGTCTTGTATGATTTAACAAACAACATTCTATCCATATATATGAAAAAATCCTGCACCATTTCTAATACAATTAATATTGTTTGACCTGTTTGATTTCATTATTAAATCGATTTTATTTTGAGTTTTTCTGTGATGCACGTACATTTCTGAATAAATAAACACTTATTGCGCACAATCATTAAATTGCTATCCTTATAAAACCCATAGAACCATCTCATGAAATGACCTTGAAATAAAATCCTCAAAAATTTTCGTCAATGCTTTACATATTCAATAATGCTAGTTTGTTTTAAAATACTAAATTATATTAGAAAGTTGATACACAAAAAAAATTTTCTGTTAGAATTAGAATTTATGCTCAAAATCATGATAATGATTGGACTTTAAAAAAATTTTATTGTAAGAGTAAGATCAAAAAGACCTGTTTTTTAGCCCATTTCTTGGAATTTCAACCTTTTTTTTTGTCAAATAGTATTATATAATAGAACATTAATCCCAAAGAAATTTTAAGATGAGCATAAGTGCAGTTTCGGAGATATAAAGGGTTGAAAATGATGGTTTCTCATAACACAGGGCGCCGTTTTTTTGTTGTTGTTTGAATAAAAGTTACCATTTCCTATGTATTTTTGCTGAACACGAATCTGGTAAGCAAATTGCTCTATCATGTCAGATTTCTTAGAAAAGTGTCAAAAATGATTATTTTTACTTCACCATGGCGTTAAGAAAAAATCTATTTTGTATCTATCTAAAAATCTATCTAAAATATATATATATATATATATATATATATAACAAAGTGATACATTGTTTTTTATGGATTTTTATCCCGGATTAAAATATGATCTTAGTTTTCGTTTAGTATGAAAACTCACCGAGATATATGGAGTTGAAGTGACATGTGACACCGTCTTTCACTAATTTAGATGCTTTTCTATTAAAAGTCCCTTTGCCTCTCACAGATTGGGGTGCTTTTTTTAATGTGAGTCCCCTTGCTTCTCACAGATTGAGGTGCTTTTTTAAAGTGAGTGATAGATTTTTAGATAGATAGAAATAGATTTTTTTTTAACGTCATGGTGAAGTAAAAATAATCATTTTTGACACTTTTCTTTTTTTTTTATTATTAATGTTTCATTTTTTTATTATTGTTGTATAATACTATTTGGCATAAAAGAAAGTTTGAAATTCAAGGTCCAAGAAATGGGCCAAATTTGATCTCACTCTTTTAGTAAAATTTAATAAAACATTTTATATTATTAAACATAAATTTAAATATAAAGTAAAATTTCACTAAATAATAAAATTCTTCGAAATTTATGTTGTTGCACGATTATCATGATTTTGAAGATAAATTCTAAGAGAAAATTTCAAACCTAAATTTCATTATATTTTACTAAAATTATGGTAAAATCCTTTTAAGTCTATATATTGTTCCACAATTATTATAATTTTAACAGTAAATTTTAAGAGAAAATATAATAAAATTAATCTAAATGTTACTAAATTATAATAAATTTTACTAGAATTATGTTAAAATTTTTTCAAGTTTATATTGCCCTACGACTATCACGATTTTGTTTGTTTTTTAACAAGGTACACAGATGATCTTGTAATACTGTGTCCAATACAAAATGTTTCAACTGTGACACAATGTTATACTACTCGATACTATAAAAATCTAACGAGGGAACCGTATGAAGTTAACACACGAATTTCGTGAAAAAAAAATATTTGTGTTTAGGTCTACTTAAACTGAAACATGTGTGATAGGTCTAATTTTTCGCTAGCCCATTTAAAAAAAAAAATAGGAGATTGAATAAGTTAGCGCGCGCGTAGTAGGTCTATTGTATTGTTGACTTTTTTATTTTTTTGAATTTCTGTTTTGTTATGATAAGCGTTCACTGTTAAGTTGTGATACAAACTATGATTTATAAAGAAAATGCAATACTTTACCCAAGTATTTTTTGTTATTTATCTTTTGTAACCGTGTTTGCCGTACATCCAACGACAAAGTTGACACTAATAAAACACGTATAATAATAAATCTTTGTAGTCCGTGTTTTACATATATTACAACCTATCCTGCTCAATCAACAAAATAAAAAAGGTCAACAATATAATAGATCTACTACGCGCGCGCTAACTTATTCAATCTTCCATTTTTTTTTTCAAATTGGCTAGCAAAAAATTAGACATATCACACACGTTTTAGTTTAAGTAGACCTAGACGAAGATATTTTTTTTTTTTTCATGAAATTTGTGTGTCAACTTCGTACGGTTCCCTCGTAAGCACAAATGTGTAAGATACATCAATATCATCTTTTTAAAATATTTTATGTATAACATATGATAATTAGGTATATTTATAATATGAATCTAAGTTATAAAGAAAGAAGATTATTGTTCAGTCATTAGTGTATTAGAAATTAAGGCCCCTATTTTGTAACCTGAATGATATTGTTATGATATTGTTGCGCAGTATTACATGATACAAAAGATCTGTGCAGCAATGTTATAACGATATCGTTAAAGTTACAGAATAGGTTTTTAAGTTTAGAGCTCTAATTGTACTCCAACAAAAACTTTTGCTTACTTCCGTTTACAGCGAAACATCAATGTGTCTTAGTTGGAAAACACCTTTTGGGGACAAATTCTAAGAGAAAATTTTTTCCGTATATTTATTCATGTATTAACTGATTATGTAATAAACAAAAATCTTGCTTAATATGAATTTCTCCTGAGGTGTTAACACATACTCTTTCAATTTCAATCTTACATTTTTAATAAAAGCTCTGTGTTTATAGGAAGCAAGTTCTCTTTCGATCCGAGTCTCGAAGAGGGTGCGTCTCCCAACGGCTCTCGTCGGTCATTGGCAGAAACGTCGGTGACGTCGACGGCCGATCTGTCGGTATTTAGCTCGGCGACGCGTTCCCAGGCTCTGGACAACAGTCTAGACACTCAGAGTAATATCTCGAATGCGAGCTCGGGCAGTGGTGGTTTGCCAACGCCGCGGGCGACGCCGCATCAGCCTAGCCCAGACGTGGTGCGGATTTACGTGCCGTACACGTCGCCCACATACACGTCATCGGCGGTGGCTTCTTTCAAGGACGACCTGCCACGCACACTGCCCCGCTCTCTGGACACCAACAAGATCCGCATCCGCGTTGATCCAGACCAGACGCCCATCGTCGAGAATTTGAAACCATTCACGTTGGAGAGTCCGGAAGTGGAGCTGGACTTGAAGTAGAAAGTGAGTCGATCAAGTTGTTCATGCGAATGAAAAGTTGTAAATGGCCGTAATGTGCATACGATACGCTTGGGCATTCTAGAAGTCGCGCGTTCCAATACGTTGGCCAATACGAGGGCAATGTCATGACGTTAAAGGCGTCCATTCAAAAGATTTTTTCTTTTGGGTAGTTGATCAAATATTGAGTATTAGTGTCGCTTAATATAATTATTTAATATTTTAATGTCTATTTTTATCAAGATAAATTAATTTCGGTTTAATTCACTTCTTTCTTTAGCTCTAATAATTAGAAAAAGATAAAAAGTGAGTTAAATACAGAGCAAAGTTAAACTACATTGGTGGAAATGGACATGATGCCTGTTTGCACCAATATATATTAACTTTAAATTTGTTTTTAAACTTATTTTCTATCTTTCTAGTTCTAAAGATTAAAAAAAAAAGGATAAAAAATAAGTTAGACCAAGATTAAAGTTAATCTATATTAGAATAAACGGATCTAACTTACAAGGAAGGTTTGCAAACCCGGAAATTCAAAAAATTTTGAAATTTTGTGTAGACACATAGAGAAGTTTATCCATAACACAAAAATATTTTTTGTTTGTGCCCAATTTCAGTTTACGGGGGTAAAACGCTCCTTTGAAGAAAATCGGTTTTTTTTTTCGAAGCGTGTATCGTTGAAACTATAACAGACAGAGAAAAATGTTCTGAATTAAAGTTGAATGGTTCGAAGAGTACTTTACTACAATAACTACAAAAAATTTTTTAAATTATTTTTTATATTTTTCCCACCACTTTACATTTGTTTTTAAAAATTTTTTAATATTTTAATGACAGAATTAAAGCTTATTTTTATACGAATCCAACCATATATAACAAAGTATCTTTTTGATGTACCATTCTTGAAAAATAATAACAAAGTCCTTATGTATGCACACTATACGTACCTGTTTGGGCGTTCGATTTTTCGGATTTGTTTCATGTTGATGTCAAAGTATGATTTGATACGAGCAAAAAATAATTTTGTGAACTATTTTACTTGCACATAACATTTTTAAGTTTACTGAATTTTCGGGTTGCCCAATATTCGTCAATAGAATACATTGACCATTGCAATTAACTGTTCTACAGTCAAAATTAAATAAACAATATTTTGCAAAAATAATAATTTATGTATTCATAACTCGTGTTTAATTGTACAAAGTATTAGGTACATACTTTGACATCGCCAACAATATTTGACTGATTTTAACAGTCGAGTTAAAAAAACTCGTTATTATTTTATTATTTCAATTATTATTACTATTATTACTATTATTCAAAAACTCGTATTTTAATATTCATTGTACTATATTAAATGTCTTTAACGCTCTTTCGCGTAATACGCGATTAGCAATACGTATGAGACGAATCCGCTCCATTCCAGCGCGGAAAAATCGAACGCCCAAATAGGTACTTATAGCGTGCATACATAAGGAGTTTATTATTTTTCAAGAATAGTTACATCGGAAAGACACTTTGTTATATATGGTTGGATTTGTATAAAAATTAGCTTTAATTCTGTCATTAAAATATTTGAAAATTTTTTAAAACAAATGTGAAGAGGTGGAAGAAATATACAAAGTAATTAAAAAAAATTTTTGTAGTTATTGTAAAGTACTCTTCGAGCCATTCAATTTTAATTCAGAACATTTTTCTCTATCTGTTATAGTTTCGACGATACACGCTTTGAAAGAAAAAAACTGACTTTTTTTAAAGGGGTGTTTTACCCCTTAAAAGTGAGATTGAGCACGTATAAAAAAATACGTGCCTTCCCTTATTTTGATCTGTACTACAACGTATTAAACGCTCGTCACAGTCGAAGGGGGACATTTCCATAGTACACGGACGGATGCGCGTACCATGTGTTATGGGATGGTTTTCAATTATTTTTGGAAAATGGAAGTGACGCATCATAACTTTATCATATACCATTGAATTCGTAATAAAATAGGCTTTATTTTGCTTATAAAAAGAAATAAAAATTTTGAAAAAAAATGATAAGTGGTGAGGAAAAGTATAAAAAAACAATTAAAAAAAAATTTTTTTGCTGTTATAAAGTACTCTTCGAGCCATTCAACTTTTATTTAAAACATTTTTCTCTGTCTCTTATAGTTTCGACGATATACGCTTTGAAAGAAAAAAAACCAATTTTCTTCAAAGTGTTTCACTCTCTTAAACTGAAATTGGGCACGAACAAAAAATATTTTTGTGCTATGGATGAACTTCTCTATGTGTACACAAAATTTCAGAATTTTTTGAATTTCCGGGTTTGCAAACCTTCCTTGTTAACATGTATATTTCCTTTCGTCTCTTTTGAAAAATAAAACAGCTGATTCGAGTCTTCTGTGTCAAGTATATCAATTAAATATTTAACAGATAAAGGGTCTACATAGATCTTGAAATGTGACTCTAAAGGCATTCTCAAGAATAATGCGCGACTTCTGGCATACCTTGTACATGTGTACCCTGCGACAAATCACGCGTACATGGCAAAGAAAAAAACAATGACAAATACGAAAGCTATTGTGTTAAAAGTCTCAAGAGATCTCTTTATAGAAAGCGTCAATTGATGAACTAAGATTTAGAAAAGAAAAATTATCGCGTTGTACCATTTCTAGAATATAATCTTAAATATCTATTGATTACGATATAATCTTTGATATCCGTTATTCTTATAAAATTACATTTCAATATAAAAAGAAGTTTAAAAGAAGTTGTGAAAATTAATTGTATTTCAATTTTAGGGAAAATCTAAAAAAAAATCGATAATTAATTACATTCCATAACTTACGAAATAATTCAAAGAGATTGGAGATTTAAGTGTTTCAATTTTAAAAGATGTTGAGCAAAACAGAATTTTTAATTTAATTATGAAATTAACGAAATATTGTCGCTGCATTTTGGCCTAATTTATATTTCATAAATGCGTTGCACGTTACATAGTATTATTCCATAGACGCGGCAAGAATAAATGGAGCAACGCGTCCCTGAACTGAAACGCCAACAAATAATAAAGCTATAGCAGAACAGAAAATATATTCTGTCTCTTTGTACGATGAAATTTTAGCGAAATGATAGAACAAATAACAATATATATGTATGTATATTTATCGTACAGCCATGTCCAAAATTATTAAATAATATATATTAATTCGATATAATTTGGTATATTTTTATAATAGCACACGAAACAAGAAAAAAATAAAATAAAATAAAGATATTCATAACTTTATTTTATTTTAGACTAATATCCATGTGTTTCCGTTACTGTCATAATTCTTCCGGAAAAATGTTAAAATAAATGTGGACTATAGTAGGAATCAGTGCGGAATTTTTTTTCAGTAATACAAATGGAAAGTGTAGCGATCTTGTAAAAAAGGTTAACAGAACGATCGGTCATAAAGATTCATTTTGACGTTAATAAATATTTCGCATTAAAGAGAATAAATATCATTCGTCGTGTTTCCGTTTACCGAGATCATATTTGACGTAAAAGGACCCGAACATTCATTACATATCTTATTGAGCTTTAGATACACAACCTATTATAAACATACAACATAGTATAAACATATAAATAGGATATGTTATTGAATAAGTTCTTTCATGATAGAGACGATTGCTAGAGAATAATTTTCATGGAGCTATTTTTATATTACAAAATATTAAGTAACTTAATCTTATATATCTTGAATATGTTTATAATACATATATATAATATATAATTATATTAATATAATTATATATTATATATATTAATATAATTATTAATATAATATACATGGATCAATCGGTAAGTATAATTATAATAATCTAGCGAAACTAACTGATTACTTCAAGGATTAGACAAGTAAGTTGTATCATTTCTCAATAAATAGATCAGAAATGTGCCGTAAATTTCAAGGTCACATATCTACATTTATGTATTGTTGACGTTATTTTTATAGGAATCTTTTTCATGTAGACAATACAAGCAATGTAAATTATTATAAATTAGATAACACAATACAGAAAAAGTAATTAAGTTATAAGATTATTAATATATCTAACTTTAGGATTGATAAAATAAAAATATACGAAAGTATATTAGACATAAAAAAACAAAATATAATTTTCACTTTCTGGTGAAATCTGAATCTTTTATAATCAATAGATTATAAATAATTTACATTACGTATGTGCAATGTAGATTATTTATATTTTATGCTCATCTCTAATATAAATACATTGAGAAAACTGTTAGATCGAATTATCCTTTTAAAAAGTAATGAACGGATATTTAAAACCATCTAGATTGGACAAAAATCTGATCACGGTTCATTGGGAATAAAATTATCGGAAATAAATTAGCCGTTTAAAAGTAACGGATAGATATATCTTTTCTGTTCATTTTCTGACATTCCGATGGTTTTACTCTCAATGAAATCGATCAAATTTTTATCTAAAGGGTCGTAAACTTTCGTTGTAATACTTTTGAAAAAAATACTATAACTTTTTGAAACAATTCAATCGGATGTATACCTTGTCTGTTTATTGAAAAAAAGTATAATTTACTTGTCTAATCTTCCAATTAGTAATCAAGTTCGTTTGTAGATTGTCATCTTTGCATCTCACCTTATTTACTGATTGACCTATGTAATTAGAATAATAAATAATTATAATAAATATAATAAAATTATTGATTACTGTAATTATATTAATAATTATATTGATCTACAATAATTAATAATTAAAATATATATTGAAAAAAGTTTGGTAACAGCTATCAAATATTGTGTAAAATAATGCCATACACACACAATTAAATATTTGATTAATATAATCAACCAATTAATTTTACTTTTTTAATACTTAGTATTATTAAATGCGTTTTAGTAATACTTACTAAATATTTAGAAAGTTAAAATTGTTTGATTACATCAATCAAATATTTAATTAGCATTATTTTACTCAATTTTTGGTAGCTATTACCAAATTCTTTTTTCAGTGTAATTATTGCCATCACTATTATTATATCTTTGATGCATAACTTGCCTTATCTTCTTGTCAAATAATTTACTCAAAAAATAAGAGTATATTTCCATATACTTTCATATGATTTCTATTATAGTTTCATTATTCGTTGGCGTAATGTTCTAGAGAAAGATAGGCACTGCTACGTCTAATCACATTATGTCCATGTTATCTCTTTGTATTTGTCATGCAATCTTATTTGCAGTTATTTCATTTTGGTTCTTGCAGAGAAAAAATACAGTATATCGAATCGCTACTAAGAATTAAGGCGTAGAGAATTCCGCTTGTATATAAAACAAAGATGTACCTAAAGGCAAATTCATTTTTTTATATAACTACTGTAAGGAATTTTGTTCCGTTAGATAGGCATCTATATATAAATATAATCAATAATATAAATCTCGTTAAGCGCTAATATAACCAATTTTGTAATGTAGTTACGTAAGAAAATAGATTTGTCTCTGGATGTGATGCATTTCGCTACTAAAATTTCTGGTCCGGATCGCGCCACATTTTGTTTTGTTTAATCATTATTATTAGATTAAACTTTTGTCGACGACGATCTTTATCTTATGGGTGACTGTAAGCTGGTAAACGAATTTACTAGTAGTGTACTTTCCAGCAATGGAGAAATGTACGATATACTGCTTATTTATAAGCTCACGAGCCAATTATAATATCTGCCTGTCCTCGAGAGGAAGAAACTACTCATACTATTAAGTATTATGCTACCTCGGTACACTAGCGATCATTAATGCTTTCTCATATGCATATACGTTCATATAGGATACGCTACCTGCATTATATAAAAAGATAGGGGAAAATAATTACATGGGGAAGGCATTAATGACCATTAATGTGATATCGACGTATCTTTAGTTTAAGTTGTTCTCTTTTCATTTTTCTTTTTCTTGTAATTCTATGTTGCAAGAAAGATACTTTTGTACATACGCATAATATTTAAAGAAACAAGATGGAAGAAAAAAAATACTATGTCGAAAAGCGAGTGCAACTCCTCAGATGTAGTTGAGCTCGATTTCCATCGTAGAATGTGAATACTGAACAGTTTCCGATTTGTGCTGTACCGAGAATATTCTTATTATTTATTATAAAGTGTCACGTTTGTATGTGTGCACCTTGCTTTTGGTTTCGCCGACATTCCCGCAAACACACGTGCAGTACTCCCAAATGTACATAGCCTTGTGGATAGAGTCTAAAAAAAAGTTAATCTTTACGCGGACCCACCAAACAATCGATTGTTATACCTAATAATAATAGCATAAGAAGCGATGTTGATTAAATAAATATTAAATGTTGATCGTTTCCGGAACTTTATCGTGTGTTATACACAAAAACAGGTTAATAAGATTAAAATGATGTATACTATAAGTTCCTCTGCGATTATTTTCGACGCCATACAGTGACAACGGCAGTTTTATATTTTCGATTGGTCCAGGTGAGAGATTTCTCGATTGCGCGATAACGAAAGGTTACATTTCACTTATTTAACAAGCTTTTTCGCGTTTATTGCATTTATTAAAGTAGAGGCTAGCTTTTATTTACAGTATAAAATAATACGATATCTTGCCGGACTATGATGACAACTTGATTAAGAAAAAACTAGCAGAAAGAATTGTTAAACGGAATAGATATAATACTGATCGGTGTTGTAACACTTTCATGTTACTTGCTTGAGAAACTCAAATTCGATCGAATCGTTGAGATGAAGATATATTAAGTACCTGGGCTGTGTAAATAAGGCCCACTTGACTAAATTTTTTTAAACTCTATTAGAATTTTAAGACTATTTTTGAAAATTCTATTAAACAGAATTTTTTTTAATTCTATTTTTAAGAACTATTTAAAGTGTTTTTAAAAATTCTATTAAATAGAAAAATTATTAAGTCGAGTTTTTAAAATTATTTAATAGCGTATTAAAAATTTTGTTTAACAGAATTTTTAAAAACAGAATTTTTCAAAATTAGAGTCTTTTAAGACTTTTTAAAAACTCTGTTAAATACAGTTTTTAAGACTATTTCAAAATTAAAAAAAAACAAAAAAAAAATAAGTGCCTTATTTAACCCAGGTACCTTAAGAAATAATCATTTAAGAAATTTTACAAAAGCGTACGGGAATTGTTATACACTGATCAATCTATTTCGACAATGCTGATAATAATATCTAGGATGTTACAGCTCGTTGTAAAAGTTGAACAACTTGCGTTTCTCATTAATCACATCACGTTTAATAAAATTGTATATATAAATTTGATAACTGGCGTTAATGTGAAAAAATACTCTATCGACGAATACGCGGTGTGTGGATCTCCATTATACAACGATATTATTCAATTTTTCGTGATATCGAAGCATAATTTAGTTTTTAAGAAGCGATTCTCCGTATACAAAACGACTAATTATTATTACATTTATCCGATGGTGAGCAAGACACAAATACACGATAAAGTTATCTAATCGAGAAAGAAGTACAATTACTTTATTATTAGGTTACACGATCGCGAACATCGTGTTTCATTCGAGTCTAGGAATGTAATTTCCGAGTCCTCGTTTCATAGATTTAATTAAAATTCATTTTATAGCGCACATAAATTATTAATGTATTATAAAAGCGTGTCCAAAACTCACTCTTTGCTTTCGACAAATCTCTTTTGCAGCGCTGCCATTGAGTCACTTATGTCACTTTTTTAAAAGTCATTAAAAAGTCACTATTGTCCAAAACGAGTTACTACAATTACTTTCATCCTGAGCTGACGTGAAATTTGTAAAATATAAACGTTTTGTTCATATTTTTGTGCTTTGTAACAATTGTTACTCGCTCATTTGTCAATAACATTTGATTACTTTGCACTGTAAATCGAATGCTAGACAAGAGGAGTGGTTGTTGTAAAATCTATCTCAATGCTGGAAAAAAAACGCAAAGAATAATTGCTAAAAGAATATTTGTGTTTGATCTTTTGCAACTAGTTTGAAGATATAGTTCCAATACTCTGTGTCATTAGAATGATATCGCTAGTCACGGTCATTTTATCATGCTACCAAGATATCTTCAAGCGCAAATTGATCTCTTTTTGTAATATAATATTCAAGCTCGTTATAAAAATTTTTAAACTATGCTTTGAAAAAGAATTTGTGTTAAGCTATCCAAAAATAGATTCGGAAGGAATAAATGTAAAATTTTTTCTTTACGATTTATTTTATTTTGAACATTTGATAAAAAATGTCATTGGTTACTATTTTAATGACTAAAAGATTACTTTTTTTTGTTAAAATGCAGTCACTCATTTCATTGTTTTGATCCGAAAATTGGATAGCAGCGCTGCTCTTGCAAATCTTTGGATTCTTTCTTTGGATGAAAGTTCAAAAGAGGAAAACTAACTTCGATTGTATTTTATATTAAAAAAAAAAAATAAATAAAAAACCTGCGTAATTTCGGGATAATTGTCGATTTCACTTCATTATTAAAAGAAGACGACGTGGTAAGACACATTGTGTACATTCTTTGTTCATTATTCACATTCGACTGTTACTTTTGTACAGGCGAAATATAGTCCGAATGCCTGAGATAGGAGCGTGTATAAACACTCTGTTAAAACCGTTAGCGCGAGTTGATATTTTTTTTTATACGTGTGTGTTAGTAGCGGGAGATGTAGCTTGTAAGCTCTCACGTGTTATTTTTCTCCCGTTTGTCTTATAGGACATATATATGTATATGTATGTATGTATATATACATATCTATATATATATATATATATATATATATATATATATATATATATATATATATACATATATAGGGTAATATTTATAATCTGACAAACGCAATACTCATCGAAATCTTACCAATTATAGACAAAGGGAAGAGGGAAGGGAGGAGGGGCGCACTATAAGTCGATTAATTGTCGAAATAATAAAATCTAATTGTCAACGTAGCAAAAATACATCTAGCTTCTTTCAACATTACTTTTTATTATGCAATTATGCAGTATTTGTGTTCCAATTTCTTCTTATTTACAAAATATTGTGTGGTATTTGATCTAAAAAATGCATTCGATTGCGATGATTGTACGATATTATTTTCTCAAAAAAAAAAATTAGATGAATAGTTATTATGAAATGAATTAATTGAAATTAGTTAACTAATGTAATTAATTGATCAAGAAATTACGACCCGTGGCCGTTGAAGCGCACATTGAAGATGATTTGTCTAATGATTGGCGATTTTCGTATTAGAAAATGTTGCAGTGACATTTAATTACAATTACTTTTCAACTGCTTTCATCTCGATCGATTCTAATCAGGATTGGCCGGGAAAGTCCAATAGGTGAGAAAAATCATAATAAATTCCAGTTTTTATTATCCCAAACTTCATCTAATGGAATAAACTGGCGAAAACTTTAAAAATGAAATTATGTAATGTAAAAAAAATATGTTTGTATAACTTCATGCAAAGACATTTTTGCTTTAATTAATAAATCGTACTAATCAATGTGATTTAAACAAAAATTAAAAACCAATTAATAGCAACGAAATAATGAAACCTTATAATAAAGTCTTTTTTTTATTCTAATTAATTTGTGTGAAATAATTTTTTTTAACAAAAACTTTGAATATTCAAATATTGCTAAATTTTATGTTTAGTTTAATAAGAAATATATAACAAAATTTCAAATTTTTACCTGTAGATCTATTCAACATTTACAATATTTTATAACAAAAAATTAACTTAATTGCTACTTATTTCCTGACCTATTATGAATTTTATTTTGGTTAAAGCTTAAATTGGAAAAGCTATTTTTAATTGACAACACTTTCTCATCATTTTATATCTATCATTATTAATAGAAAATACCAATTTTTGCCAGTTCTTTTTCCGAAAATAGCGATTTTTACTAATAGCACTTGGACTTTAGAAAAAAATGTGGAATTTTGTTAATCCTGATCCTGTTTGTTTTCTTCTTACTTTTATCTACGCCTTAATTTTATAAGAATATTCAATGCGTGTAATTCTTGTACAATTTTTTCTATAGAAATTTATTGCGACAAAACTTTTTTTCTTTTTTTTAAATACTATATGTATACACTATATAAATAAAATCAAATGGACACGATTATCGATCGATACTCATTTGGTTTATAACAAGATTATTTGGTTTACAACAGACTTGTCTGGCTTACTCGAGGCGCTTATTAAGAACTAGGCTGATAGAAATTATCGCCCATAATCGGTATCAGTTTGCCGTTCAATAGCATTTGTGGCCCTGTGTAGTAACGCCATAGCAGACTGCTGCCTCTCTTCAGCTGATTGTGAGTTGACAGATGGGACCAGCAGTGTAGCCAGTTCTTGTAGATCGGCATATGTGGTGGGAGACCAGCTACCAACCTTGAACACAATTTTCATGCATTAATTTTTCAAAATAACAAAAATACTTTTAATTGATCGCATTTCTGTATTATTGTTTTTAAAATATGAAACTGTCAACGCACATATCATTTGTAATCAGACTTAGGTAAGTTAATATATTTTTTAATTAAATGCAAATAATTTATAAATTTAATTTAGTTATGTTAAAAATTGCATTAAGATTAAATTAAGTTAAATAAAAAATTAATTGTGAAAAGCATTATTTATATTAAATTAGAATGTCATAATTTTTTAAAATTAAATTACTGCAAATAACAATTATACAATATTTTATTATTTATCTTTTAACTTTTAACTAATACTCAACCTTGTTTTTAATATTTTTATAAATTCGAAATTATATAATATCGCTCAAAACGGAAACGCTTGCGATTTTCCCGCATCTTACGAAATATTAAGTATTTCAGTGAAAAAAATCATAGAAGTTTTAAAAAATACATTTTAAAGAGAAAAAATAAGTATATATTTAAATATATCTTTTAGTTTTGTTTATAATATTTTGTTCATAAATTACATAAGATTAAAAATTGATGTTTTTCCATCTTTTTTTCGCTTTAAAGCTGTAACTTAATAAAACATCACTGGAGAAAAATAAAAAAAAATAGAATAGGTCTTTTATCCCTTAAAATGTTTTAAGAAAATAATGCGATAATTTTTCGCAATGGACTTTTTATGTTAAAACTCATTATAAAATATTTTTAACTTCGAAATAAAAATTTACGGAAAAAAAATAAAAAGGAGAAAGTGTTGGTTATATGTGCTTGATTCGCATGATATCTTCAAATTTTTTTAAAAACTTATACTCCCCATAAAATACAATTTTGAGTGTATTCAAACTTATGAGATGTAGTGTATCTATTATTTTTAGATATGCATATTTTACAATAAGATACAAAAATTAAAAATTATATCAATTTGTGGTGAAACGTATAAGATTTTACTTACCCACAGTCATTTACTGCCATGCAGTGCGACACTACTAGGAACGGGTACATAACAGTTGTGGCTACAAACTGTAAAAATATTCTTTAAAAAAGTATCTTAATCTTATGAAATGTTTAATGCATTAGTTCTGACTTACATTTATATATGTATTTATACATATATCAAAGCATTTTTTTTACAAGATACATCACCACTCAAAAATGCCAATACACCTAATATTTTTGTTCAAATCTATTTTTTTTCTTCATACATAAAATGTAAAGTTATGATAGCTTATGATATATTATCTTATTTTCGGTCACGCAAATATTTAATGAGGTTGTAAAGCTAAAAATTAAAAATGGAAATTATAAGTGAAATAATAAGTTGAATAGGTTAAAGAGCCGCGATAGTTGTTTGTGTACAACAAATGTATAAAAACAATAACAAAAACTATTTATATTCGTATTAAATAACTGTATTGCATAAAACAGTTTGTTTCACACTAACAACTGTCACGTTCTTTAGCACATTTAATTTATTACTTGAACATTTCCAATCGTGCCTTACGTTTATTATTTTTAATTGAAATTATAAGCGTATGTGTGTGTGTTTATTTCTCTAGTAGACAAATTATAATTTCTCAAATAGATAAATATTATGTATAATTTACTGAAAGAAAAATTTCGTGCTAAACATTTGAAGCTTTTTAAATAATGATAAACACGTCGATAAACATTTGAAACTTTTTAAATAATGATATTTAAAAAGAGAAATTTCTACGAGAACATTGCTTATATACTGCTATTCATATAGGCGACTAATAATAAAAGAACAGTATATAAGCAATGTTCTCGTAGAAATTAAGCACCGGATTAAACACAAATCTTTAATTAATATCATAAGTATAAAGAGTGAATTGTAAATTGGACTATACAAGGTGATTCATAACTTAATTAATATTTCGGAGAGTAAAAGATGGAATTTTGAACTAAAAGTTCCTTTTTTAATTTTGACTCAAATCATTATTATTATCGCAGTTATTAACAATTAAAATTGATCAATCAGATTGCACCCAGTTGAAATATACAAAAACATATGTTAAGATTGTTCATTTCAGTTGTGTTTCTCAAATCGCTTTTTAGTCCGTCTATTTGTGTGGATAACTTCTGCAGCGCCATCCTACGGGTATGCGTATGCGACGGGACGCTAGCGTACATGACTAGCTCACTTCCTTTTTCTTTTTCGCACTTACTTCGGTTCCGTCCGCTCGTCGTTGCGTATCTGTGTATTTTGTCGTGATCAATTTAGCGCGTATATCACGTTGATTGTTAATTCGCCCAGCGAACCTGCATATTGTATAGCAAGGACAGAAGTGTTAAAAGTTCTGTAATATTCTGCTTTCGCGTGTACTGTACACGCATTTTTGTGTTGGAATAAACGTTAAGTCTCAATAACATAATATGCCATAAGTTCCTTGCACTTACATTCTTTCAATTAACATTTTATTCTAATTTTTCATATTAACAAATAAATCAATACATGGTTAGATAAATAAATAATTAAATAAGAATAAGTTACAGTTGGAAATTTATCTAATTTCTAATTGGTTTTTATTTTTATTTATTATTAAGCTATTTATTTGTTCAATTCAATTATTCGATCCATTTGTTCAATTCAATTAATTTTCAGCTTATCTAGCAGCGATGAGGAAAAACTAATTATGAGATGTTTGTCATTAGGTATACACGACAATCAGCAAAAAAAATCGTTTGTAAATAATACGTTTAAACAAGTTTTATGTTAGCTATAGAAATTAAATAACTAATTTTACCAAATGGATTAAATAATTGAATTAAAGAAATAAACAAACAAATAATAAATAAGAATAAAGAACAATGAGAAATTGGATAAATTTGTAACTGTAACTTATTCTTACTTGTTTATTTGTTTATTTATCTACTCATTTATTGATTTAATTAATTGATTGATTGATTTAATCGTTAATAACTCGAAAATAATGGTCAGATCAAAATTGGAAACGAAACTTAGTTCAAAATTTCATCTTTTTTCACTTTCCGAAATTAATTAAGAATTATGGAACATCATGTACAAATATATTTGTATAGACAATAAAAATGATATCGATTTCTTTCATCCATGTACATATTTGTTTATTAGAGAAATTTACACATTTATAATTTCTTATATACAGGGTGATTCAGGACGACTCATGTGTCCCTGTAAAGACGTGTTCTTGGATAAATTCTGAGACGATTTTTCTTGTACGAAAATTTTGTCCGACGCTACTTTTTAAATAAAATTAGCGAATCACGGGCCGTGTACACATGATAGATAAAGGCGACGCAACTCACCGTCCGACACGGGTAAGCGGCCGCGCTCGGACGATGAGTTGCATCGCCTTTGTCTACCATGTGTACACGGTCCATGATTCGCTAATTTTATCCTCTTATTATTCAAAAAGTAAGCGTCGGACAAAATTTTCGTACAGGAACAAACGTCTCAGAATTTATCCAAAAACACGTCTTTACAGGGACACATGGGTCATTTTGAATCACCCTGTACACAAACACACACACACACACACACGCGCGCGCGCGCGCGCGCACGCACGCACGCACGCACGCACGCACACACAGGGTGTCAAAAAACAATCGTTCAGGCTCTCGTGGGTTGATAGAGCAAGTCATACTGAGAAGAAAAGTTCTTTACTATTTCTCATTATTCGCAGTTACCGAAATAAAAATTAGTAAAGTTCGCAAATAAGCGCGTATTTTCCCTGCCCACCGCACGCAGAGACCGCCTGTCGATCGCCAACCATAGGTAGCCGCGGCAGGCGGCTTCATAACATTATTAAATACTTTTATGTGATTAAAAATAAGAAAATATATCATGACACCACATTTTACATATGAAAAATAGAACTATTAGACAGGTTGATACAAGTTTTATTAAAAAATTCAGAGTTTTTATGAATTTTATTCAAATTTCCAGGTAAGATTAGAAATTTTTTTACTGCAGCTTTGAAATGAATTTATTTCTTACCTTTTAATGTTTATTGATCATACAAAAACAATAAAATGCCATTTGAGTTTTGAATATTAAATTTGAGAAAGTACTAAAAAGAAATAATATGAACTAAATAACCATATAACAATCTGTCCGCAATATATAGATTTAACTCATTGAAAGTATTGATCTCGGAAAATAATTAAATACATAACGCCAATTTAGAACGATACTGTATCACTAATTTTTTCATTAAAATTCGCGAGTCACATGAGAATATACATGAATGTACGTGGATGTATATCTTGCTTATTATTTATTTTTAAACATACAATTTTCTAAAAAAAAATTTAATTCAAAAATAAAGTCACAAAAATAATACCAATAAATAAATACCAATAAAATTCTAAATTCATGGTTTTCAAAGATGAAAAATAAATTCCTTAAAAATTTCAGGTTTTTCTAATTTTTCCTGGTAGAAACAAGTCTGCCTTATTGCATAAAAACACAAGTATATTAAAACTTTTGAGCGATACTGTATTAATATTGGATTTGCGCTTACTTTCATGGTTGATGCGGTGTACGGTTTCATTGCAGGCTCTTGTATGATATAATTATTAATAGCATATGTCGAGATACCAGTTAGAACTATAACTGCGGCGCTTCCTATAACGCGCGGTATTAATCCCGCGTAATATCCTAGGATTCCATTCTCCCTGTAGATTTCCAGGAACGAGCCGAATAGACTACTAATTGTGAAATAACAATAAATAAATTTTACCACAATGACAGACGAATCGTTCAAAGAAAAATGCAAAGGACGATAAGCAAAATGGATCAATTTTAGTCTTCGGAATGATAAGTAAAAACAGTCTATTTTTTTTTGTAGATTTTGAACTATTAAATCTGATTTTGCTCTTTACAAAATTTTAATTTATCAGGAAAGTATCAAAATGTATGAAGCTATTAAATACACACTATCATAAGAATGGTATATAAACAAAAGTATAAAACTATATTAAAATATTAAGTAAAAATCAACCACCAATCAATGTGATCAACACAAATTAATAAGTGAAGAAGACTTTATTGAATGAAAACAAATTTTAGTGCTTAAAAATAATTTTTTGCCCAAATCTTAGATTTTCCAATAATGAAATATTAGTAGAATACAAAATAGTCTGAAAGAAAATTCTTAAAAGAATTATAAATGAATAACGATACTTAAAGTGTAATAGTACAGATTTAAAATAATTCTTATCGATAATGCTTCTGTTTTTAGAAATTAATGAGTTTTTATTTTTTTTATCAAGCAAAATGTGAACTATTACAATATCATTATGTTTTACTAATAGAAAAACTCAAATTAATACGTTCATAAAGCTCAACAATAATAATTTATAGTATTAGATACTTAATAGCTTTACATGTTGATTTTACTTTTCCAACAAATTAAAATTTGTGGATCAGAGAATCAAAGCAGTTCAAAAACTACAAAAAAAAACATAACTTTTTTACTTACTACTCCGGGGAACTAAAATTTATCCTTTGACAAATATTTTTCAGGAAAACTAGTTTTAAATTATTTACAATTATCCATTCTCTTCAAAATTAACAAAAATAAATGTAACTACACTCACTTGCAAAAAAACGGGCCACCAAATTTTATCCCAACTTTTTAATATTTTCAAATAGCGATAACTCAACGAAAAAGTATCGGATTGAGATGAAACAGGGCTCAAATTAAAGCGTAAACATTTCTCTTGATAGCCAAGAAAATCAAAATTTGATGAAGAACAATTTTCACAAAATGGCGAACATTGAAGACAGGCATTGGAAAAGAGAAACAAATTTTTTTCTTTAAACTTTTGCTCAGGGAAATTGGCTGCCTATCACAAAAATGTATGAGTTTTTAAGTTTATTAATTTCCGAACAAATCCATATTTTGAACAATTTTCTACGATTTTTTTTTGACAAAGTTATAGTGTTTTAAAGAAAGTGTTATGAAACGGACAACTTTTTCTTGTAAACTCAGTATAACTCGGAAAGAAATTATTGTATAGGATACTTGATCAAAGATATCATTTCCTTTGATAACTAAGAAAATCAAAATTTAATTACGAACAATTTTCACAAAATGGCGAACATTGAAGACAGACATTGAAAAGGAGGAAAAAAAAATTGAAATCTGAAAAGAGAATTGAGATTTGAAATTCACACTTTAATTTCATTTTTGATCAAGTATTTCATACAATAATTTGTTCCTGAGTTATACTGAGTTTACGTTTGTGAAGTCCGCGTTTGTGAAAATTGTTCTTAAACAAATTTTGATTTTCTTGGTTATCAAGGGAAATGTTTACGCTTTAATTTGAGCCCTGTTTCATCTCAATCTGATACTTTTTCGCTGAGTTATCGCTATTTGAAAATATTAAGAAATTGTGATAAAATTTAATGGCCCGTTTTTTTACAGGTCTGTATATACAGTACTGGCCAAAATTATATCACCTTTCGATTTTTGGAGCATAACTTTTATCGAAGTGTATCAAATGCACTCAAAATTTTATAATAAATTTTTGATGAAAGGTACACCTCGTATATAAAGTATAATGAGATTTGACAATATACACTATGATCTTCGAATTTTTTATTAAGTTTTTCAAAGTTGCACTTTTGTACTTTTTTTGTTTTTCGTGTCGCAATCATTGTTCTTACCACCATAACCTAGTTTTAGCGGTTAAATTTAATATTCCACATTATTTATACTTGTTATGACTCAAAATTAATTATGATTCAAATTTTACATATTTTGGAAATTTTAAATAAAAATAATTTTTCACATGTTGCTGTTTTTATTATTTAATAAAAAGTTATTATTTACATAGGTTATATTTATCATTAAAATATATTATGATTTAAGAGAGATTCGTGCCTTTTAAAACAAATTATGCTCAAAAATAATCGAAAGGTGATATAATTTTGGCCGGTACTGTATATAAACTTCCTTGTTTTCTATTTGATAAACGCATATTATATATAAAAACTGCTTTCAGCATCAAATTATTAAAAATTTCATTAACTTTCTCATTTTTCCATTGTTTGTCAACAATTTCTCATGTTTTTCTAAATTATATATATTTTAAAGCTCCTGTCTACTTGCCGTGGCGAGTATATTAAAGTCGTGATGTCATAAGCGAAAAATCACATATAAAAATTTCCGACGTAGCATTTTTAAATAAAGTATTTAGATAAAACAGAATAACGAAATCGTTTTAAAAAAACACTTGTAAAAATCAGTTTCGACTATCCTTTTTCCGCCTAATAGTCAGTAAACAGTCATAAAAAACATGTAAAGTGAAGCCTATTCGGACAGAAAAACACAAGGATAACTATTGAAAAAAGTGAAAAATGTGCTTTTATGTATAAAATTCAAAGAAACTTTGCTTGCGGTCCATTTTTACGAATTTGATAAATATGAGACAAGTCACATTTTCACAGTAAAACATATAATAACAAAATGACATGCACGACAACATTTAATCGTCAATCTGTCACATTTCATGCCTATTAGTTCTAATTTTGTCCGCGACGGAATGTCGCTACCGTCAACGTAAAGTTCTCGGCTGAAGCGCCAGGAGCCTTCAGAAAACATTTCTTTTAAAGGATTATAACTGGGTCATCGTTGAGCCGTATTATTACAGGGTGTTTATATTTCGGAAAAACTTTGAATTTTCATGAGATTTTAATGATACACAAAGAAATTTTTGGGATGTTAAAATAATTTTAAATTTTATCAATTCTCAACAAGCCAATAAGAGCCAACACCGGGTATTCAGGTGCAGATTCAATTTATTCTGTTTTCGAATATGTATCATCTCAGATATCAGTCTCCTGTTCAAAGATCTTTCCTCGTCCAATATTTTTACATTCTCCCAATCAAATTCATGCAGAGATTCCACGCGATGATCAGTAATTATAGTGTTGTTCAGTATTTCTAAAAATGTGATTTCTGTGTTCCGCAATTCTTGTCTTTAGCAATCTTTTGGTCTGCCCCACGTATGAAGCATCGCAATCCCTGCAGTTAATTCGTTATATCACATTGGAATGAGAGAGGGGAGGAAGTTTGTCCTTGTATACCTCAATGAATTTTCGTAATTTGTTTAATCCAGAGTATGCTATATGAATCGAAGGTTCACTCCTGACAAGGTATCTAAATCTCTCAGACAAGCCCAGTACAAAAAGAATGGTAAAAAACATTTCTTTTCATCCGAGTTGGATGTATTATTCAAATTATTAATAGTGGTCGTTTTATTCAAAAAGTAAAATCTAGAGTGCATTCTTTTCCTGATTGTGTGGAAAATGAGATCAAAAGAATAACCATTGTCCAAGAGAATGTAAACCACCTTATCAAAATTCTGTTGGTGAAAAAATGGATGTGATAAGCGAAGAATTTTGTTCGTCAGACTCACTATGGTATTGATTTTTTAGCATAAAGGATGCAGGAAAAGTAATTGAGATAGCGTCCTGAGTATGTAAGTTTCTGATACCAGTTGCTAATAAAATGTCTACCTTTTTTGATTAACATCATATCTAAAAAGTTCAAGGAGTTATCTCCAACCTCCAACGTAAATCTCAACCTTGGATGGTATGAATTGAAAATTGTCAAACAAGCCTCGACCTGAGTCTTGTGAACAGACATTGCGATGTCATCCACGTATCTAACATAGAATTCAGAAATGCATGAGCCTTTTTAAGGACGTCGAAACGTTTGGTAATTGTTTGAATCAATAAATTGAATCTGCACACGAATACCCAGTGTTGGCTCTTATTGGCTTGTTGAGAATTGATGATTTAAATCTTCGGAGCTTTGACTTTCTTGATAATTTTAAATTTTAATTTTATCTATCTCTTTCTGAATTGTTTCCTTAGTTATTTTTTCTTGAAAAATGATAAATTTTTCCTTGCAAAATGTCGACAATCGTTATGTCATATATGTATATTTACTATACTATATATTTTCATGCAACTCATAAATTTTTATTTAAAAAACGGTTATAATAAAAAACAATACGTCGTTTATAATATACAATTATTATCATAACAAAAATTAATTTATTTCAAAACTATATTTTAAACAATTCTCTAATCTTATGTGGAATTTGGAATAAAGTTCTTGAAAAATCTGGGAATTCTCAGGGAATTGTTTCACAAGAGTTGAATAAACACCCTGTATTAGATAATTAGAAGTTCGCGTAAATACATTGTATAAAACAACAGAAAAAAAGCAACACTTTCCGAGTTTGATTTTTAATATCTTTACGATGTAAAGGAGATGTATAATTAATCATTTCGAAAATTATCTATCGAATTTTGAGTGAACCAGCCGAGTTGAGAATTAATTGAGGAAAAAAAGATTCATCTCCATTCATCTCTCATTGTCAGTATCTAAAAAAAAATTTGCGTCATATTGCATATATTTGTACCTATATCTTGTCTCTCCACCTACAAATTGTGCCATCATCCTTAATGAAATGATTTCCAGAGGATGGCTAACTATAATTGCGACTGTTCTACTGATTACGTCCCTGATGATCTCGTTCATGCATCTTTTACGTCTGTAAAAGGAAAAATTATATCATTCGTTATTTATAATCTTTTTTTGCCTCAAGTTCTTTCTCCAATCTTTTCATGTAATATAATAAGAACTTGAAAATAAGTTTATGATTTATACATATATAGGCATTCTTGAATTTTTTACAAATTTTTTAATCATAGTTTCCTTTGAATAACTTTTTAAAATAATACTAAATCTTATGAGGAGATTTTTAAGTAATTTAATTATAAATAAAATATAAGAATTTTTAAAATTATATTAATCAGAAAAAAACGAAGTTTAGAGAACATTATTCTGGAATTAGAAAAATAAAATTTCACTATATCATTTTTATATAAGACTATGAAATGTTCGTGAATTATACAACTCTCTTTAAATATGATGTCATATTAGGGAAATAATTACGTTTAAATTATAATTTTTAAAACATTTTTTATATTAATATTTATAAATATTACAAAGAAAACATTTTCAAATAACAAATTATCGTTTTATCGCTTAAAATTTTGTTCATAATTTATTTTAAAGATGGCAATGTCAAAAATCCTCATGTTAAAAGATATATACAGAGTGACCCAGAAAACCTGCCCATACTCTCATGGGTTGATAGAGCAAGTAAAACTGAAAAGAAAAATCCTTAACCATTTTTCAAAATTCGCTGTAGAAAAAAATTACCGAGAAAAAAATTAATAAAATCGGCAAATGAGCATGTACCATTTTTTAATACTCGCCATAGTTAACAAAATAAAAATTAATAAAGTCTGCGAATAAGTGCGTATCACCGCGTGCAAGAACCGCCCGCCGGGCACCGAGATGTAGGCAGCTGCGGCTGACGGCGCGGCGCGGTGAGGAGGGAAAAGCAGCAGTAGTTGCGGCCCGCGAGCGGTGCGGCAAAGAGAGAGAAGTAGCAATGGGTACTCGCGACCGGCGGGCGGTCCTTGCACGCGGTGATACGCGCTTATTCGCAGACTTTATTAATTTTTCTCTCATTAACTATGGCAAGTATTAAAAAATGGTAAAGAACTTTTCTGCTCAGTTTTACTTGATCTATCAATCCACGAAACCAGGGGCGGTATTTACTTGACACCTTGTATATATTTATATATTGTATATATACAGGGTGTCAGAAAACTAAAACTTATGCTCTCGTGGGTTGATAGAGTAAGTCATACTGAAAAGAAAAGTCCTTTACCATTATTCGTAATTACCATTATACGCACGCACGCACGCACGCACGCACGCACGCACGCACGCACGCACGCACGCACGCACGCACGCACGCACGCACGCACGCACGCACGCACGCACGCACGCACGCACGCACGCACGCACGCACGCACGCACGCACGCACGCACGCACGCACGCACGCACGCACGCACGCACGCACGCACGCACGCACGCACGCACGCACGCACGCACGCACGCACGCACGCACGCACGCACGCACGCACGCACGCACGCACGCACGCACGCACGCACGCACGCACGCACGCACGCACGCACGCACGCACGCACGCACGCACGCACGCACGCACGCACGCACGCACGCACGCACGCACGCACGCACGCACGCACGCACGCTCGCTCGCTCGCACGCACGCACGCACGCACGCACGCACGCACGCACACACACACACACACACACACACACACACACACATATATATATATAGATGATAATTGATGATTATAGAGCAAAATATTCTATTAGAAAATTAGCAATAAATAATCAGTGCCACACTTTCTCTAAATATTGTGCCGTGTTTAAAAGTATAAAGAAAGTAACAGTTTATATTTATTTTTTAAATTACACATAATGGTGGGAAACCATCAAAAATCATTAATTTAAGCACAATTATAGCAGCAACATATTTTTTAATGTTAAACTTTATATTGTTTTATAATAATGTATTAAATTACATTTAATGACATTATTTACATTTACAGTAACAATGTGCTATATTATTACGTAAATATTTCTAATCAAAACTGTCTTTAGAACTGTGATAAATTATGATCAGCATGATGCTATTTATCCGAGTATCTTACAGTGTTTAATATAAAAGTGTAAAGAAATGGAAATAGTTAAAATTTTGTTCTTGAAATTACATATAATAGTAAGATTCGAGTAGTATTAATTAGAATTGTTGTTTAAAGGGGTAATATTTACTTGTTTTTGTATTTTAGAGGGAGAGGTGTGATGATACATTCGCAAAGTTACATTATTTAACTTTTCGTTTTTTGTTATAAAAAATGATAGAAATATTACGAACAAAATTCTTAATAATCGTGATTGCGAGTGTATAGCCTTCACACGTGTCTCAGCGCGGTGCGGGAACATGAGGGAGCGAAGCCGCGGCGGTGCGAAACCATCCTTCCCCTCCCCTACTCACCAACTCGCCTATTGTCAGGCCACAGTGGACGGTCCTACGGCTCAAGCAGGCGACCGCTTGTCTCTCCGCGCGATCTTATTCGTTTGACTTTAATATTTTATTACTCGAAAATTATTGCGAATTTTGAAAAATGGTAAAGAACTTTTCTTCTCAGTTTCACCTGTTCTATCAATCCATGAGAGTATAGGCAGATTTTTTTGGGTCACCATGTATATACAGGGTGATTATTAATGAACGTTCCCACTTTTTATCATTGGAGCATGATTTACCGACGAATACGTATTTCTAACATATTATTATATTAGAAATTACAAATAAGTGCTCCAATAGTAAAAAGTGGGAACATTTATTAATAAATATTCTATATATATATATTTTAGTCAGAAAGTCTTTTCATATTTTCACTCGCCGTAGTTGATACATCTGCATTCAAAGTAATTTACAAGAGGCCATGGAAAACAAGATTGTTTTTAACCCAGTCAACAAAATGTTAGCACTGTGTCGGCAGGCTGGTGGCAGATTCGATCAAGACGTGTTACAAGACTGAATTCAATTGATCTCAAATTATGCTTATGTTCTGTTGATATAACCTGTGGATATCCTATGTCAGTGAAATGACAGCACCAGGCGAGCACGCCGTGTTGCCAGCATAAGACGTCAGATAGGCGGCAGAATTCGAACATTGACGTCAGATCTTGTCAGCACGGGGTGTTCGATTTGTGCTAGCAGTCTACCATCAGATTGTGTAAATTGTGTTGCGCATGTCTTGCTCTAATTCTGTCGCCTATCTAACATTAGGTGCTGACAGCACGGCGTGTTCGCATGGTGCTGGCAGTCTGCTGTTAGATTATCGCGTAGATTCTGCTCGTTTTTTGCCGCCAATCTGACGTCAGATCAGCACGCGGTACTCGATTTCTGCTGCCAGTTTGGCGTCTGATTGTGTTGCACAGGTTATGCTAGATTTCTGCCACCAATCTGACAACAGGCCTGTCAATACTATTTGCTCGATTTCTGCTGGAATTAAATGCCAACAGTTTCTGTCCTATTTCTGACAGCAATTTGGTGACACCGCAGATATTGCAGAATCTGTGTGAAATCTGCAACATCTGCGGTGCCTTTCTAGTAACAAAAATTGATAGCAGACTCTCCGAATAATCTGTTTGTTCACGTTTGGCTGACGGGGAATTTATTTAACCTCATACTAACTGTAGCAAATAGAGTGCTTGTGAACTATTGTGAGTTTGCAATAAAATCGAAAAATGGAGCTTTTAAAGCAGCAAATTAGGCCAATTTTGTTCTACAAATTATAAAAGGGCATGAATGCATCTCAGACTCATCGAAATTGTGTGAAATTGTCGGACAAAATGTAATTACCATTAGGTCATATCAATTTTGGTTTGAAAAATTTATATTTATTTACTTAAAGAGAGATATGCGCGGAATTGTCCACTATGAGCTCCTACCAAGAAACCAAACGATTAATACGGATGTTTACTGTTAGTAGTTGAGTTTTTAGACAAAACTCAAGGAGCTTTAGTCCCAACTTATCAAAACTTGTCAACTGTAAAGGTATCGTCTTCCACCAGGGGGTCTATCATGTAACATTTCCCCTAGGGCGGAAACGTGAAAAGTGAAAAGTTTCACGTAAACTGCACGATCATGTATGATTCCACGGAATCATGTAATTCACTCATGAGCGGAAATATGAACTTTTTTACGTGAACTTTTTCGCCATCAGCCGTGATGGCGAAAAGATGAAAATTTAGGGAATTAATAAATTGTTTGTATTTGAAATAAGAATGAAAGTGTGGTAACAGTGTGGTAACAGTTTGAAAAGGTATTATTGAAGAGGTTAACCTTTTTGGTATTGCATTGCGTTGATAGGATAAAGTAATACATACATAAATAAAAATAATGCTTTTGTGATGTAATTAGGTTTGATATTTATATTTGACAAATTGATATTTTGATAATTATATAGAATGAGGTTTCATCAAATGCAAATTTAGATAAAAATATACTTTAAACGCGTTTTGATACATAATGATATAAGAAAGGTGCGCCTTGTGAAATAGAATATTAATCAATCATGTAAGTGTTTATAACTTATAAATTTGGAAAATACATGTGTGAGCCGTGAATTCAGTTTTGATCAAGGTCCGTATTCTAAATTATTCAATATTTTTTAATTAAACAAAGTTAAATTTAATGACTAATGAAATTAATTTACTTTAAAATTTGCACACATAAAAAACTAATTAAAATTAATTTTGAAAAACAATGCTTGAATTAAATTACAATGTAATTTTGAGTATTAGATTACTACATAATAAAATAGTTGTTACAATATTTGGATCATTAAAAATAAATGTAATATATATTATATTTGTAAATTAAGTTTATGCAATATAACTAAGAAATATTGCTATTTATTTATGAATATTTTTTTTACAATTTTTTTTTATATAATAAAATTTTTACAGTAAAAGTTATATTGTAAAAGCAGGTAGAAACCTTTTTCACGATCGCTTGATAGTTGCAATGACAGAGCCTCTAATGGTGAATTTCGGAACGCAAACTAAACTTCCGCGCATTATTCATATAATCGCTGTGCGTGAAAAGATTCACGTGAACTCTCTATGAGTGAAAAATGAAAAATGAAAAATGAAAAGTGAAACGTGAAAAGTGAAACGTGAAAAGTTCCACGTGAAATTACATGATTGACCCCCAGGACAACGCTTGCCTCTATGTGAGTGCATTCACAGATGGGAGTCTTTTGACCGTTACTATTGACCACCAGCACTTACAGTGTTTGAACAGTGGAGAAACTGGGCACCATAAATGGCTGTGGTTAATCGCAACGTTGTCAAATGAGACGCTCCTCGCACGCACGTTAAAAAAAATCGGAGAGTTTAACTGGAAACTGCTCTATTATATTTCCTTGATCTCGCGCCATCCGATTAGCATCTTTTCAGACCCCTGCAAATTTCTCTTAACAGGAAAAAATTCAACTCAACGGACAAAATCTGAAAAGAGTTACAGCGTTTCTTTAATTCCAAGACTAGTGCCTTCTTCAAGAACGAAATTTTCAAGCTTGTAGATGCCAGGAGGTCATTAGATGAGGCGCAGACTATATTAATAATTAAAAGCGTTTTTCGTAAAAAGAAATATTTTTTTTCCTTTTGCATAAAATGCAGAAGACTTTCTGACCGACCAAATAAAAAAAAATCACGTAACTCTCCTTTACTTTCTTAAGCTGGAGAATCCTCCTTAACACGTACCTCACGTTTTCGTTTTCGTCATCCTCATCCTCGTTCTGTTCCACCGAGTTTGGCTGTAGATATTCCAAAGTCTTGTCACACGCTAACGTACTAACTGTGTAAGAACACACCTTGGGCACTAAGCCTCTGTAGCAGCCTGTGAAGCCATCCACGCTCTTTATGTGTTTAACTGCAAAGATTAACATAAAAGTATCATAATAATGTAATATATAATTTAAAGAGATTCTCTAGTCATTTCATATAAGAATTTAATCAAATTTTGAGAATAAGTTTACAATTAATATATAGGCATTCCTGAATCTTTTCATAATTTTTAATCGTATTATTTTGTTTAAATAATTTTCTAAAATGTCATTGAGTCTTGGAAAAAAGAGTTTGCAGTAATTTAATATAAGAATTTTAAAAAACTATATACATATGAATAAATAAGAGTTTAAAGAACATTTTGAAACCATCAGCGTTGCAGTGCTATCGCGTCATTCTGTATATAATTCTGTTATTATACAAACTTGTATGATTTGACATATATGAATATTTTATATTCTTATATGAGAAAATTTTTCTCTTTAAATATGACTATTGGAAATGTTGCTTGTTAGTAAAAGCACATGTAATTATTTATTATTTAAAAATTAGCAATGGCCAAAAGTTTTTGTTATATGAAAAGTCACATGATTCTAGATTTACGAGCTGGAGAGCCTTCTTAAAATGAAAAAAAGTAAAAATTTTTAGTGGCTTATAAAAAATTTTGAATTGATATAACATAACACTAGTAATTATTCGGAATATAAATCAATATCTCTTTTTTAATCTAGAATTAAACAAAAAAAAAGCAAAAATAAATACTTAAATTGATATATGTATATGTGTGAGTATGTGTGAAGCTGGCATATCATTTGGAAATTCACTAAACATTGACAGTTCTGGGTTAAGTTCTGGGTTTATTTTCAATAGTTCTACAGTTCCTGATAGATAAAGTAAATAGTTCTGGCCGTTAAAGCAAAAAAAAAGAAAAACAACAACACTTAGGACAAAGTGAGACGCCAAGTTCACGCAGCGTCTCAGTTTGTCCTGCGTCATTTTTCAGCACAATTCTTGTAGAATTTTAAAAGATCTATAGTTCTGGATGAGTTCTAAAAAGAGTTCTAGCGTTTAACATAGTTTATTTAATTTCTTTAAATATTGTAAAATAATTAGTTTATATTAATATATAATAGAGTTCTATGTACCAAGAAATATTTTTCCTGGAGTTCTTAACGTATTAAAGCACCTTCCAAAGAGTTTTGACCGCTAACATTATTAATTGTTTATAAAAAAAATTCCTATCCTCCCAAAAAGGCATATATACAGAAATATAGATGAGATGCTGGTCTAAAAAACATTTCTCGTGTAGTTCCCAACGTATTGAAACGCCTTCCGAAGAGTTCCGATCGATTCCGTTATTAATTAGTTAGTAATAAATTATTAATTTCTGCCAAACATGTATATTATCATTTATGGATGAAACGCTGATCTTTATTCGAAAGTTCTGTGTACCAAAAAATATTTTTTTAATAGTTCTTAACGTATTAAAGCAGAGTTCCGATCAATTCCGTTATTTATTAATTAATAAAAAATTATTAACTTCTCCCAAACACGTATATTTTCATATATGGGTGAGATGCTAGTCTTTATTAGAGTTTTGTGTACCAAAAAATATTTTTCCTACAGTTCTGAATGTATTTAAATGCCTTCCGAAGAGTTCTGGATAATTCCATTCTTAATTAGTTAATAATAAATGTTGTTATCTCGCGCGAAATATGTATATTCGCGTATATGGGTGAGACGCTGGTCTACTTTCCACAGTTCTGTACAAAAAAAAAAAACTTTTTCCAGGTCTGAACGTATTTAAACGCTTTCCGAAGAGTTCTGGTCGATTTCGTTATTAATTAATTTGCAATAAATTGTTATCTGATGTATATACGCGAATATATGTCTTCCACGGGCGATAACAATTTTTTATCAATTAATAAATTACGGGATCGACCAGAACTCTTTCAAAGGCGCTTTAACACGTTAAGAACTGTAGGAAAAATATTTTTTGGTACACAAAACTGTCGACTTTCGACCAGTGTCTCACCTATATTTCCATATATACGCCTTTTTCGGAGGATAAGAATTTTTTTTAGCAATTAATAATGTTAGCGATCAGAATTCTTTGGAAGGCATTTTAATACGTTAAGAACTGTAGGAAAATATTTTTTCGTGCACAGAACTCTCGAATGAAAACCAGCGTCTCACCCGTATATGACAATATACGTGTTTTGCGGAAGTTAATAATTTATTACTAACTAATTAATAACGGAATCGACCGGAACTCTGCGGAAGGCGCTTTAATATGTTAAGAACTATTGGAAAAATATTTTTTGGTATACAGAACTCTCGAATGAAGAGCAGCGTCTCATTCATATATAATATACGTGTTTCGCGGAAGTTAATAATTTATTATTAACTAATAAATAATGAAATCGACCGAAACTCTTCGGAAGGTGCTTTAATACGTTAAGAACTATTGCAAAAATATTTTTTGGTCCACAGAACTCTCGAATAAAGACCAACGTCTCACACATATATAGGAATATGCGTGTTGCGCGGAAGTTAATAATTTGTTACTAACTAATTAATAATGGAATCGACCGGAACTCTGCGGAAGGCGCTTTAATATGTTAAGAACTGAAAGAAAAATATTTTTTGGTACACAGTACTCTGTTATATATTAATATAAAATAATTATTTTACAATAATAAAAAAAAATTAAATAAACTATGTTAAACGCTAAAAAGTTAGGCTTACTATACGTGAAGGCATTGGGTAGTTTCAGCGCTGGCTTCCCAAACAATGTTACAGTCGGTTTGGGTGGAATAGGTTCATATCCAATCTATACAGAAAAAAAGCACAGCATCAAATTAAAACTAATCTAATTCTACTTAAGTAGCTCCTAAAATAAACTACCCACATATTTTTTTATTAGAAAATATCTTTGAATTGGTTTTTAGAAAGCTCCAAATTATTTTACACCATATTTTACAATATATTATAAATATGTTTAAAATAATTTTTTTTATTATCAGCGTAAAATCATCCTATAAAGAAAGAGTGATTCCATTTTTAATCATTTTATGCTTATTTTAAGTGTAAAAAAAATTTGAAATTCTATAAAGCAAATTCAAAGACATCTGATAAAAAAATATGGATAGTTTACTTTAGAAATTAAAAATAAAAAGATATTGGTAATTTGATTTAAGATCCTCTAATAATTATTGCTTCATATATATTGTATATAAGCAAGAAATTATATTCTCTTATAATAATCTCTTATTGTGAGATATAATTTGATCTTTTTTAAATATTAATATTTTTAAATTTCAATTAAATATATTTTTATTTTTTCTCAATACAATAATTGTAATTTAAAGAAAACAATATAATTGTTTAATTATAACAATATTAAAAATTCTAATTCTTGTGTGTGTGTATGTGTGTGTGTGTGTGTGTGTGTGCGCGCGCGTGTGCGTGTATGTGTGTGTGTGTGTGTGTGTGTGTGTGTGTGTGTGTGTGTGTGTGTGTGTGTGTGTGTGTGTGAGGTTTGAAGTCTTATATATATAACAATTCAATTAAGGCAAGGTGAGTTTAAGAGCTATGCTGGGTGTTGTGCTCCAAAAACAAAAACCAAAATAGATAAGTAACGTTTCGACCTTTAATCAACAGTCTTCTTCAGTACAAAACTTAGAATCTATAACAACAAACATAATTACAAATCTCATCCCAAATTTGACGAATCAAATTAAGTGACAAATTAAAATTTTACCAAATATGAAACTGCTTATAGATTCTAAGTTTTGTACTGAGAAAGATTAAAGGTCGAAACATTTACTTATCTATTTTGGCATTTGTTTTTATTTATGGCGCACAACACCCAACATGACTCTTAAGCTCCCCTTTCCTTAATTGAATTGTTATTCATAGGAGCCTCGAACTTTCATTTGTTTTAATTTTATATATATAATTTAATATTTTTTCAAGAATTTATTTTCAATTTCAACAAAATGTTATATTTTTGTTTCAAATATTTTAGTTATTTAAACAAATACAACATATATATATATATATATTTTTTTTTTTATAATAGTATTAAAAAATTGTAATTTCTGGTTTGAACATTTACTTCTCTTTATCCATGAAAATTATTATTGTATAGTAAGAATATATTTTTCTTAAAATTTCTTCCCCTAAGCAAGTTATATCATTTTAACACAATATGTAATCTTATCTCAATATTTTAATATTTCAAAATAAAGATATTCTGAAGACAAAGTTCTTTTTTTCTATGTATATAATAAAATAAATATATATCTATAAATAAATATTTTTCTTTTGACAATAATAACATTTTAATTTGCAAACAAATCTGTACCTGTATCAGAACTTTCGCGTACTCAATAGGATAAGAAATCGCATTTATTAAAATGCGACCAGCTATGTCTGACCACAGGATCTCTGTCTCTTTCGACTTTGGAGATGGGTTCTGTAAATTTCTAGTTCTCCTCCTCTCTATGGAAGAGACAAAATTAATGGAGCTTACATGATTAGATTTTTCTTATCTTAAAAACATACCGTTTCTCATCCTGTCAGGTCACAAAGTAGATGTCACAGAATAGATATATTTCTCTTCTCGTGGCCCACCTTTCTCTCTTTCGTAAAACTCTTATGTGAAACTTCTAAGTTAGCAGAAGACAACCGAAGCTATGAAGAAGTAATTTAAGAATAATCGAGCTCAGTGTCGTAATATTCCCATTTGTTTTCAATCACCGATTGTACTCTCTGGCAGTGCTCGCTCTTTGCACTCCGGGTGTAGGGTCACGTCCAGCTATCCAAATGCCGATGAGTAGATAAGCAGGAAATTATCTCTCCGATCTCGCGAAGTGAAAAACGGAATTATGAAGAGTTCGTCACTTCCCCTTGAAGATTCAGGTTATGCATTTCCTCGAACAGCTGAAAAATCTCCAAACGTATTTATCTTTTCTCTTCTATTACTCGCGCTAGTATCCTAAATCCCAGCATCTGCCAACTGGTTTCCTAACCTCTCGACTAAGATTCTCGGACCGTGATCGCTTGCGCTACAAAAGTAAACGTGCGTCTTCCTCTACACCGTTTCTCTCTTTCTCTCTCGTGACTCGCGATTTCGATATCGGGATGTTTCCACTCAAGATTTCAGGGAAATTCGAATCGGCGCCTCTTGCGAACGAGCAGTGACAGAAGTAGCGGCTGGCGGCCAGTGGCGGCGGCGCAGCGAAATTTGTGTGACATACGTTACATAACAAACGGAACAAACCTAACCTGCAGCAAGTCAGCGAGGTCCACGGCCGACGATGTGGTTTGTAAACCGTAAGAAACACATACTTTCTTTCTCTTTCGTTCATTTCAGCTTATACCTTACCACTTTTGCTTCCTGAAGCTTTGCCAATTTGTCTGTTCCATTTCACGTAGCTTTAAAAAAAACGTAACTTGTTTTCATCTTTCTCAAGTAGAATGTTACTTTCCCAGACAATACCAGGTCCAAAATCGGGTGGTCAAACATCTGAAAGATTTATTTACATATTTTGCAAAGCTGTGTTTAAGATCTGATTTTGAATTTTATGTTATCTTTGTTAACAACAGAGTGTTTTGCAGCACTGGAACACAGTCATGCATTGTGTGACACAATGTTTGCATTGTTGACTTATAGCTGAAATGCTGCTTAGATTTTTCATTTTAACATTACATTTTACCGCAAAAAATGCAATGTTGGTATTCATAGACTTGAATAAAATACAAAAATTATAACAGTATTATAAAAATATGATTTGTCACTCGATGATATAAGGGTCTCTTATATGCTTAGGGACAAATAAAATCATGATAGCGTCTTCATAATGTTATCATGACTTTGTGTTTGATGTGGTGTGTGATACAAAATAACATGTTTGAACACATTTAAACTGTGTATGGGCATTTTCCAGCAAATGAATTATTTTATCTTTGTTATTTGTCAATGTTAAACAAATATAAAAAATGCTTTACTGTGATCTTCCATGTCTCTTGCTGGAAAACACTCTTTGATTGTGCATCCTTGTGTTCTAGTTGAAATGCACTAGGTCGTACATAATATTGCCTGTGTATATTGTTGAAAAACACCTAATAGTTGTTTTCCAGCTAGGACACACTGACATTATGATTACACTGTGTTCTGCTGTGTAAGATTTTTATTAGAATACAATTAGAGCAGTGGACTTAATTTCTGATACACTAATGACTAATGACTGAATAATAATCTTTGTCTGTACAACTTAGATTAGGTTCATGTTATAAATGAATATAATTAACACATATTAAATAAAATATTTTAGAAAGTTGATACTATTTTACACACATGTACATTGTTAGCTCTGCAGTGTAATACTGTGTCAGTTGGAACACTTTGTGTTGGATACAATGTTATAGGTACTATCATTTAGGTTTCCTGTTGAAAAAACAGCCAATATCACAGATTTTATCAACCTAATTATTTATTTGGTATTTACAAAAGCTTGATATTTTCTTGAATTTTTCAGTTTGATGGAGTCTGGATCTGTCACTTTCAAGGCCATCAGGACCTCAATCAAGCGTAACTTGATCAGTGTGTTATTTCCCACGTTCACAGTACTTACGATCTACGCGGACCTGAGGCACACGGCCCGTTGGAAGCACCAACTCGCCAAGCAAAAGCAACAGCATCAATAAAACAAGTAAACTAAGCAAGACTACAAAAATCATGACAGTGAAGTTGTCGCACAAGCATATTTGGAAGATGTACTGGACGCTCATCTTCCCCTTTGCCGGTTTCATGATTGGCTACAAATTAGAGAGGATGGAAACAGAGAGAATGACAATGTTCAGGGACAAGTCAGCATTGTACGGCAGAGAGTTGAAGCCTGGGGAACCACCTTCTTGGCCATACTAACTGTACCTTGTTATATAAGCTATTGAATCTTAAGAAAAATTGCAGAATCAATTAGTCCTTGTGTAAGTTAACAAATAAAT